>NC_137867.1:25191699-25471699 GCF_963924005.1 Protomyctophum bolini | reverse complement strand
TATCTTGCAAGTATGATTGAACCCTACGCAGGGAAGCTGGAAGTACCCTCACTAAAAACGCCGGGACAACGCTCCACACGTCCCAAACTCTTCTCCCTTCTGGCTCCAAAACTGTGGAATGCACTTCCCATGGCAGTCAGAACTGCAGCATCACTCCCAATCTTCCGCCGTAGTCTGAAAACCCACCTTTTCAGACTCCATCATGGCCCATAGCACTTACTCTACCCTAGATAGCACTTCTGTAGACTTAGATAGCATTTGAAACAGACTTATAGCATGTTATGTAGACAGCACTAGAATTGCATTGTATATAGTCATAGCACGCCATAGTACATATGTATAGCATAGTAGTATATATGTATAGTTTATATGTATAAGTTTCATTATATAGATATTCCACTGTTACTTTCTTAGCTTACGCATGTTTCATGATAAATGTTTTTATGTGATGTATTCCCATGCTTTTGTTCTTGCTTAATGTAAGTCGCTCTGGATTAAGAGCGTCTGCTAAATGCCTAAATTGTAAATTGTAAATTGTAGTATGTATTTGTTGATTATCAACTATATTTAGTAGGGTCGCGACTCGCGAATACAAGCGGCCGAAATCTCCCTTAGAGATAGGGTGAGAAGTTCAGTCACATGAGAGAGACTCGGAGTAGAACCGCTGCTCCTTCGCCTGGAAAGGAGCCAGCTGAGGTGGTTCGGGCATCTGATTAGGATGCCTATCGGGCACCTCCCTAGGGAGGTCCTGGAGGAGACCCCGGGGCAGACCAAGGCGCAGTTGGAGGAAACACATCGACTCACTGGCCTTGGAACGTCTCGGAATCCCCCAGGAGGAAGTCACTAATGTTACTCTGGAGAGGGAAGTCTGGAGCACTCTGGTGGAGCTGTTCCCCCCGCGACCCGACTACGGATAAGCGGTTGAAGATGGATGGATGGATGGATGTATGTATGTAGTAGGGCAGTATGCTATTAGAATGAGTGATGGGAGTGTTGTTGGTCAAATACAAAAAAAGAAGGCAGTGGATATTCAGCAGAATTCATAAAGGAAACGATATTAAGCCTTCAGGCGCTAAGCTATAACTATTTGTTTGGTTGGGCGGCCCCCAAGTAAACATTATGGGAAGAGTCCCCTCACCTCCATTCACCAAAGGTCTTCTCATAGCCAATGGCAACCAGACCCTCCTGTGCAGACAGGTCTTTCATCCGTTTCCAAGCAGGAGAAGTGATGATGTGATCTACTCTGCCACCCCAGGGGTCAAAGTGTTCCAGCCTTGGAGGAGTGACCTCACATTCCCGACCCCACCCATCCACCTCACTTGCCAGCTTTATTCCAAAAGCATGCAAGTCTGAGAACACTGCCTGTGTGATACACACGGGGACACAGATTACTTAAGACGATGTAGAAATGCCTTCATTGATCAGAAATAATCAGAAGTAGTAGTACTAGTAGCCTACATTTTAACTCATGCCCCTCACCTCCTCCTGTTCCTGGGGCAGATGTCTTATCAGATATCCTCTCAGTAGGGCATCTTCTAGAAAAGGATTCTTCAGCACTGGCTTGACTTGGAAGAATGGCCCTATCCTGGCTTTAGCGAATAATGGATGGCCATCTGCCTCCCAGAATTTGTCTTCATGAGACCTTCTGCCATGTTGAACTGCGCTGCTTGATCTGTTGTGCCGGACCCTCCAAACCGAGCGGTAACAGCTTGCACCTCTGTAGCAGTTGAGTGCTGGACACGCTGACATTGCTCAAGGAAACTGAGAATCCATGATAGAAACCTTGGTTGTCATGACATGACATGCTTAGTTCGGAGCACTATAGCGTAAACATGCTAAGCAACAATCCCTTTACCATATTTGTATTTTATTTTGTAGGACAAAGTATTGCTGTAGTTGTTACAAAGTATTGTAGAACTAGTAATGTAATCTCTAGACGAATAAATCCAGCCTTGTGATCACAATTGTGTCAAAGTTCATGTCGCGGTGCTTAATGGCGTTCTTTCCAAACACGCACGCACACTAATGGAAACATTTTGATGTTGATGAACATGGTATGGTATAATGGTAATACATTTATTTGGGATAATATTGCCACATAAATACGTTTGAACTGTTATTCTTTGCACACTTACGAAACTACATTTCACAATTGCCAATTTATGACAACTTTAAAGATAACTGTTCATTTCTCAACTACAAATCAATGTTATACTTATGTTATTAAGTAGTTGCTACTTGCTACTATAGTAACGAAAGAATATTGGGAGAAATTTAAAAACCTGCCTTACCGTATCGACGGCTCCGTTTCCTTTCTCTTCAAAGCTAAAATCTTGCCTTCAAAATAAAAGACACTAATATTTATTTGGAACCTCAATTTGGACCTGGGATCCAGAGTAGCCTAGTTGATTTTTATTCATTTCACTGGCGTTTGTTATTAGGTGCGTGTGTGTGCGCGCGCGCGATATATATAATACGCACACACATGCACACACGACACGTACGGTATCTAGATAGGCTATATATACCGGTGTATATATTAATCCAGAGCGATTTACATTAAGCAAGAACAAAAAAGCATGGGAATACATCACATAACAAGCATTCATCATGAAACAAAACTCAAAATCAAATATTTGTCAAAATAGTAAACATACTATAGCAGAGGATTATTACAATCCCCAAAACTAAGAATAAACAGTTAGCCTGGATACTTTAGAGTGGTTATTGTATTTGTTTTATTGTTCCATGTAAAGCGTGTCAAAAATACAGTAGAACATCCCATAACTATTTTAAAATATCTTCGGTCATTGTACTGTATAATTATGAACAGAGCAATAAATGAAACATATCTGAACATAATAGAAAACCGTTTTGCCACAAATGTTTGTTTTTTCTTCTTGTGATTTCAAAATAAACATAAATCACATAACTGGAAGGAGGGATTTATGTGAAATAACCATACTGATAAAACGCAGTAAGGAGTTTTGACTGTGGGTGTCTCACCCACACACAAACTTGGTTGTACTCTGTAGAACCAGGATACAGAAGGTAAGAAGCAACACCGATCTGATACTAGGTGTTTTGCATTAGCACAAATTGAAGAGATGTTGAATACGCGCTAAACTGAAGAAACCCAACTGGTGAAGTTGCATCTGGAATTATTGATTTGAGTGCCTGGTAAATTCTTTTAATCCAATCACAGATAAGAACGAGGAATAAAAATAATCATCACAACATTTGAAATAAACAGAAACAGTATTAAACATAACAGTTTAAGTCACCATCAATTGGGGTTGTAGAGTTTAACACATTTAACATACAGAAGTGAGTATATAAAAAGACTAAAAAGGAGACAAAGGGCTCTGACCAAAAGGCTCGTTTCAACCGGACCAATGCAGGACTTTCCGAAACTCAGAGAGCATGCTGGTGCTAACTAAAACACTGAAACCAAAAGCTCAAGATAAAGTTCTGATGAAACGAGTGGGACAGTCACATACTGTATTGACAACATCCTCAGATGTGCTTAGGGACCCTTTCATGTCCCTCCAACTCAGATGCATGAAAGAATTTCCAGTCTTTAGAGAATTATCAAGTCCCAGGTGCAACTGTTAGTCCAGTCCATTGACTCGGTCCATTTATGTGCATATGTGGGCCTCTTCTTCCCTTTCAATCGGTTCTCTTTCATCCTTTTTACTCTCCTTTGGTAAGAAGGTCCTCTATGTAGGCATCTAGTTCATCATCCGTGTTTATGTCAATGTCCTAGAAGTATCAGATTGGCATATTACATTTTGTGTTTAAGTGTGAAGACATAACAAATATACAGTAACTATATTCAGTGTTATAATGGCAGTGAAGAATAAAACAATCTCTCTGATGGAAAGACACTACAGTATAATTGAAGTGGAGTTTAAAATCCAACTACATTATCAGTATCACAAAAGTGGGGTTTAAAATAATAACCAGCAAGCTTCTTTTTTTTTACCTCCTGAACTTTCTGCAGAAGTGCTACAATATTGGTTCGCAATTTCTGTAGCTTCTCATCTGCCTCCTTCAGTTTGATCTCAGCATTGCTGCTTTTCTCCTCCACAGCTTTGGCCCTGGCGTCAGCTCTGCTCTGGTAGGAATTACACAACGACTGGAGACCCAGCTCATACTGCTTGAAATACTCTTGCTAAAGACAGGGGAAAAGTCAAAAATATACCATGAGACACAATATCAGAACTATTAATGGCACTGTGAAGCATGCTGGCCATGATCCATTTTACACATAGTAGAGGTATACAGGTTTTAAATACTCAATGAAATGAAAACCATGTTTGAACAAATTCTGAGTTGAGGGTCAATCGGAGATCTGACTCACCAATGGAAAGGCTACCAGCTCCTCTGCCGTCATGCTGTTGACATCATCCTTTGGGATCCGAAAATCAGGAGGAAAAAAATAGCGGAGCAGGTTTCTGGTGAACACACACCACACAGATTACTCAATTAAGAATCACCCATTTTCTAAAAACAATGTACCATTTCTAGCCTCGTATTTAGAATCTTGTGACAATAACTTAGTGGTTTAGTGTAGCCAGGGACAGATGTCAGCTTACCTGATCATAGTGACCAGGCTGCCAGTCACCTCTCGACTGGTTCCTGGTTGGGTGGTGTCAGGCTCCATGGGTGCTGGCCCCTTCTCCGTCTCCTGCTGTGTGTCCGGGGTCTGAGAATTTGGCGACGGAGGTCGCATCAACCGCACGTCATCACTGCCCTTGAACACCCTTTGCAAATAACACAGTGCAATTGGCCCATAAAAAAAAACTTCACATTTTTTAGGGGCTCTAGCCCTCCTATATACAGCCTTTTGTCATAACTCATGTCACATTTGCCATTGACAATAAAAGGAGAATTTACGCCATGTGTCTGAGCAAATCGGCTTTTTGTGCCAAGACAAACATTAAATGCCATCATTGACAATGAATGAAGAATTTACGTCATATGTGTCTGAGCAAATCAGCTTTTTGGGCCAACATTAAATGCCAATGACAATAGTTAAAAGATAATAACATAAGTTGACAAATGAATTCATGAGAAGTATATTCATTTTGTTATTGGATGATGTACGATGATTAGAGCGCCCCTCACTTCACACGGGTGTGATTCCTTTTTACAAGCTAGACCTGCCAATGTTGGCATCAACATTGAACAAACTTTCTAAATAAAACATTCAAATAGTCTGAGTAATTAGAAATTTGCAGTCATTCTATGCAAAAGGTTTTCGGCAAATCCTCAATGAATATGTGAAAGCAACCCAATCAGTATAAACAACTGGAACTTACCAGCGGTCTTTCGGTGTATTTCTGGGAACATAGTCAAATTTCACTTTCCAACGAACATTGTGCTTGTTGGCCTCCACAGCAACCACTTTTCCCGTGAACCACTCCTTATTCACACGCACTTCAACCAGCAAACCTTTATCTAGAGTAGGAGGGAGGGAAATCCACATACTGTAGTTCCACTTCATAGCAGTTTTAAGTTAGCAGCTTATGTATAACCTTGGTTAATTTAGTAAAGTAGTGGAGACCCATGTCTCTCTGCCTTACCATTCTTAGGATCCTTTTCTGGATCCTCCACTGGAGACTTTTCAGATGCCTACAGATAAAAACAATCATCAACACTGCCATTACAAGTACAGAATGTTAATTTCCGTGGCGAGGTGGAGAAATGAAAACGAGAAATAGAAATTATTCCTGTCCAAATGCAATAAAAAATGTGGTAGGCCTAGTTGGACTGGAGTAGTAAGGTAAGGTATGAATGACATGCTCCATAGAAAGTAGTTTATTAGAGAAGGAAATAGATACTTCTACTCAAAGAGTGTCTACTCAAAGAGAGGTTAGCTGGAAGAATCAGTCAGCACATCTAGAACAGATGACAGAGAAAAGCCCTTAAAACCTTGTGAGATGCGAGGACGAAATCGACACAGCTCCACTTGAGAGTGGGTTAGTAGTCGGACCGGGTGGGTAGTGGGGGTATTCTACCTTGGCCTGTGGGGCAGCTTTGGGCACAGGGGAGGGTGGTATGAGGGGTTGTCGTGTTGTTGTAGAACCTACACCCTTCTCTGGCTGAGGGGGTGTGGCCACCTGGAATGTCAACATCACAAAGGGGCTCTGAATGGAGTTGTAGTTTACTTTATAAGGAAACCCCTTTCAATTGAAGTGTACCCATCTCGTCATCCAAGGGAAGCAATTATATTGATGATAAAGGCCTTCTAGATTTCTGAAGGCACACACCACTACACAGTATTTGTAGTGGATTGCCTTAACTCAGCGGTCCCCAAACCTTTTTGGCCATGCACCCAGTTACCTCCTAACCTAGCTCACATCACACCCCCCCCAGCGCTCAGTCTCATTGTATTTGGCCGAAAATGATAATCTTTTAATGATTATGGCAAATAATCACAGAATGTCACTGTACTGAGAGACATGCTGCTGTACACTCCCACAGCTGCTCCATACAACAGTGTTTTGCCTAGGGCTGACCTTCGATCACGTTGATGATTGACGCTTCGAAATAAATTTGTTTCGATTGTTGACGCTTCGAAACGCACCGGGGGGGGGGGGGGGGGGGGGGGTTGCGCGATGCGAGGCGAGGTGCGACGCGATGCGAGCAGTGAGTGACTCACAATTAATTTGGCTCAAACAACGATATAGCAGAGAGAAACGCATGCTTGGAGCCTTGGATTGGTGGTCTAATTTAACAATTGTTGCTTTCGCCCAAATGGAGCAGCCTTCATGAAAGCAGTGACGCACAAATAATTAGTCTTACAATAAAACATACGACCGTAACAAGTAAACACAAAATAAAACATTACCTCTCAAATAAAAATATATATAATCCAGAAATTGTAAACGAAAGGCATTTTGCTTCTCTTCAAATTGAAACTCAGATGTGAAAACACGAAAAAAACACCACCCGACCAACATGAATGAACTCTTTATTTTTTCTTCTCCTCTTGCCGTAAATAAAGCGTCATTTAATCGATGAATTGAACATGCAGGGGACCCTCTTGTAAACCAGTGTAATGCTTAATTGGGTCGTCCACTCACAGTTAACAGTCTTTGTATTTAGTTTGTGCTTGAAATGTAGCCTACTGTAATTCTGCAAACTGTTAATGATGCCTGGTGCAACCTATACGCTGTTCTACCGGCGCGCTCTCTGTGTCTCATCAGCTATTGCTATACATGTAGCAACATAACAATTTATTAATTTTTTATCCGATTTTGAATCAATCAATCAAACTCAAAGCAGCAATTGCGAGGCGCACGCATGCGGCTCGCGGAGCAAAGGAGGAATTGAGGAATTTAACACAATAGTATCAGTGCAACACTATACAGAAAATATGAACAGAGGCATTACTTCTCTTAACATAACGAAAACAAAACTCACAGCCGCAATTGTGATCGAGGCGCACGCATGCGGCTCGCGGAGCAAAGGACGAAAATCGGATCCAAACCAACAGTGAGTGACAGTCGCCATTGTGTCAATCAAGGCCTATAGAGCACCGAAGTCCTGACGTAACTCACTCATCCCGACGATTCCCCTGGTTCGCGGAAGTAATTTCTCTATGGAGAATAACATGGGGTGATCTTAATATCGTCTACTATAAGCGTTGTGGTCCAAAAATAAACAAGCTGTCTCGGCGTTATTGTTAGGGAGGTGTCTCTGTATCGTTTGCAACAGTCAGTCACTCATATATGATACAGTCTGCTTCTAGCGAAAATCTAACTAATTCAGCAGCAGTAACATTAGCGTTTTCTCTCAGTCAGTTGATTCTTCATATCCATATGAGTGAAGCGGCCGGGGTGACATGTTTATTTTTCAAACACAGTTGTTATATGAGGCGATCTAAAATCGCCTCAATGGGGATTTCAATGCAACTAAACAAATACATGAACCTGGGGACTGACGCCCTCTACTGAAAGTGACATCAGACTTCGGTGCTCTATAGCTAAAGGCAAGCTCAGTAGCCTATATTAAGCCTACTTATTGTTTTCTTTAGTTTGTAATTATACTTTGTCTACTTACTCATGTTAAGAGAAGTAATGCCTCTGTTCATATTTTCTGTATAGTGTTGCACTGATACTATTGTGTATAATAACTAAATTCCTCCTTTGCTCCGTGAGCCGCATGCGTGCACCTCGCAATTGCGGCTGTGAGTTTTGTTTTCGTTATGTTAAGAGAAGTAATGCCTCTGTTCATATTTTCTGTATAGTGTTGCACTGATACTATTGTGTTTAATAACCCAATTCCTCCTTTGCTCCGCGAGCCACATGCGTGCGCCTCGCAATTGCTGCTGTGAGTTTGATTGATTGAAATATGTATTAACAGTTTGCAGAATTACAGTAGGCTACAGATGAACCATCCAGATTTATCGCATGCACCTAAAAACATAATGATAACAATCTAACCTTACATTAGCCATGGGGTATTATGTTTCGCCTCCGAAGCACGTTTCGTTTATTATAATACTTGTTCCAAGTGATTTTTCAAACTCGTCGTGATACGCCAATTTCTTGTCACATATTTGACACACTACTTGTTCTTTGTCGTCTTGGCATATTCTAAAATGCAACCACACTTTAGATTTCTTTAGTGGCGGCATGACTGCAGGCTGCAGCTGTTCTGTGTTGACTTCCTTGTCGTTACCACGAGTGAGGGGGAGAGGGGAGGCGGCGTTGCGAGGCGCGAGCATGGCTCGCGGACCAAAATGGGCCGTCGCGCGGACCAAAAGCGTCCGCTTTTTTTTAATGACTATTCGATTCAAAATTTCAAAATCGATTCCCGTGCGTATCGATTGAACATCGATTAATCGATTTTTTTGGGTCAGCCCTAGTTTTGCCGTTGGGGGTTAAATAACACCATAAAACCGCCATTACCCTATTCATGTCATGCACCCCTAAAGAGCGTTCGAGCACCACAAGCAACCCCTAAGGCTTAACTAAACATATCAAACTGAATCACTCCAAGACAGAATTGTTACAGCTCTGAATGATACTTCCCAGACAATTCCAGTAACAGTCAATCTGAACCTGAATTAGAACAATCACTCTCACAGGACAAAGCAGCTGAGGTTCTAGTGTGATGGGGAGGTTTAAATCTGTGCCTCTTTAACAACTTGCTGATCTACAGTAGGATTGGAACCTCAACTCATTACAGCTCGTCAGCCTTCCTATCAAACATGTGATGAAATGGATGACACAATCTCCATTTTGAACTTGTTGTTTGTGTGTACCTCACTCTTGCCACGTTTGAGAGGTGTTGCTTTCTCCACAGGTTTCCCCCGGGTACCAGCTGCTGCAGCCATCTTGGATTTCTTGGTTTGGGGTTCTTCTTCACTCTCTTCTTCACTCTCGTCCTCCTCCTCCTCCTCCTCCTCCTCTTCATCCTCCTCTTCTTCATCCTCCTCACTATCCTCCTCTTCGATTATTCTCTTGCGTTGGCTTGCAGGTGTTTTGGCAGGTAGAGCTCTGGGTGGAGTCTGTGGAAGGACAGAGGATATCACAAATACAGAAACATACATGATCACTGACACACAGGACAGCATTGTTTTAAAATTGTAAGATGGTATGGTAACCCTAATGAAAAGTACATCATATGTCATCATCTGCGGTCGAGATCATGGAGATATATACACACACACACACACACACACACACACACACACACACACACACACACACACACACACACACACACACACAATGATACAAGTAAATCTGTTTATTAATCAGCCTATAGACTGTTTCTGGTTGTAAACAGCTTTGCAAAAGTCTAGTTTAGTAGTTTGTGAATGTTGCCCTGGGAAATTCTATCAGAGAAACGGCTGTTAGTTATCTAGTTATAGCCAGTTCAGGAAGTTTTCAATTTGCTTTGAGCCTGCCCCTTCCTAATGGTGTAAACAGCTGACCCGATGTCGACAAGGGTTTCACATCTCTTCCAGCAACAGTAGTCTCTTGACACAATAACTATTCTCCGCTCAAAACCTCAAACATAATGTGAGACACTGAGGGACCACAGTGGGATGCCTCCAGCAAAACTACAACTTACCCGTGAGCTGCGTACGGGTAGGGGTGTTTTAGCAGGAGCTTTGGAGGCAGGCCTGACTGGAGGAGGAGAAGCCTTTGCTGCTGCTCTGAGTCTGGACAGGTCAACTTTTTGAGCAGGAGCGGACGCTGCGGGTGTCCGCGTGGGGCGCTGAGGAGTGCCACGCGTCAGAGGGGCAATGGGGGCATTTTTCAGGTGAGCTGGGAGAGGTGGAGAGCGGGGACGTGTTGAGGACCTGGTGGCCTTGGGAACAAAAAAAAGGGAACAAAACATGCATGAAATAACAGAATTTGTGTTTGCATAAAGACTACTACGCTGTTTTTCAAACCTCTATGTTTATATTGGGAATGGTACGTTTTAAGTCCTGTTGCCTATTCTTAATATTATAATGAATTTTGTCTAGAGGAGTGTAACTAGATAGTTCATTTAGCCAGTGTGAAACTGTAGGAGGGGTAGAGGACTTCCAATGTAAGGTAATACATTTCTTTGCTGCTAGAAAAGCTAGGTCAATGTATTTCTTTTGGTGTCTGTCCAACCGTCCTCCCCGCCAGTGCCAAAAAGGCATAGGCGAGGGGAAAGGGGGACAGAAATTCCCAAGCAAGATGAAACAGCATCTACAATTGAATGCCAAAATGATGACACAGCACTGCATGACCAAAACATATGGATGAAGGATTCTTTATCTTAATACATAAAGAAATACGAGCGACCAGCGACGTTAAAGAAGTTAAGAACACAGAACGACACAGTGTACTGTGAGTGCTGTGCGCTGACTGTGAGAGTCAGGAGGACTCAGCCCCTCACCTCACTCAGGAGGGAGGGGGCTGTGTGACTGTATGTACGCTGCGCAGGAGCATGTCTCAAATCCCAACCAACGGAGTAGTAGTATCGATACAATACATTGACACGATCGTAGACAGGAACACCCACAAACGTCACATCCGGTTTTAGCCCGGGGTAAACAAAATGGTCTTACCCATAGAGTTATAATAGCGTACGATCCTTTGGATCACTTTCAGAGCGATTTGTTGGATGATAGAAATATTGACAGCCAAGAAAAATCCATCAGGACATCTGGAACACTCGCCCCGGAAAGTTGACTTATTACGTATACGAGACGATTTAGCCATGGTTCACATGGCGCTCGTCTGTCATGGCGGAACTTCAACCTGTTTTATGCAGTTTTCCCATTTAGAACGTTAACTCAATGTCTGCCAAGGACTGAATTGACTGATTTTTCAGCAACTCCAGCAGCGCCAACGACGCCTTTATCGTCTTTTTCAGACGGGTATAACATTGGACCAAAAACATTATTTTTTTAAATCCGATCGGTGGCCATAGCGCATGGCCAGAAACTGATTAAACATAGTTTTTTATTGAACAATACAGGAGATACCGGTACTTATTCCGCCCTAGCAGAATTGTAACATCTATGGTCCTGGGGTGAGCACTTTATATTTGTAATCAGAACATTTGTGTAGGGCTGTAGGCGTAAGCCGCTGTAAGGACTGTAAATGGAAAATGTGCGTAAAACACTTCAGTCCAGGCCAGGGCTACCATCACCATGAGCTCACAGTGCGTTGCGACGCGTTTGTAGATTTTTTGTTTATGCTGGGGACCTGGGGTTCAAGTGGTTTATAGTCAGAGTTTATGCTGGGGACCTGGGGTTCAAGTGGTTTATAGTCAGAGTTTATGCTGGGGACCTGGGGTTCAAGTGGTTTATAGTCAGAGTTTATGCTGGGGACCTGGGGTTCAAGTGGTTTATAGTCAGAGTTTATGCTGGTGACCTGGGGTTCAAGTGGTTTATAGTCAGAGTTTATGCTGGGGACCTGGGGTTCAAGTGGTTTATAGTCAGAGTTTATGCTGGGGACCTGGGGTTCAAGTGGTTTATAGTCAGAGTTTATGCTGGGGACCTGGGGTTCAAGTGGTTTATAGTCAGAGTTTATGCTGGGGACCTGGGGTTCAAGTGGTTTATAGTCAGAGTATTCTTGTCTTTATACTTTATTGCAGCGTCAAGTTGCACAAGCATAACCACCACTGAAATCAATCTACCTCTCCCTCCATGTTACAAAACATTGTGTTACTGGGGTGCAGTGTTTACTCGCCTGTAGAGACACACTATAGATATGATCAATTAAACTTAACGTAATATCAAAAACCAACAGCCATTAAGTCATCAATAATGTTTATAGACAGGGCTGCACATAAGTGGTGCGCCAGTGCGCATGCGCTGTCAAAATTCATAATGTGCTGTCAATCAAGCGCCGGTTGCTCGTGTGCGATGCCGTCTCTCACGGACTGGCACTGCTGCACAATATGAAGCTTATCAACATGACAACAGCGTGTCCCGACATACTGTCCCTTATTATCGTAAAGTCGGGTAGTGTACACTGTTTATTTTGCACCGAGGAGCCATGTGTGTCTGACTGTGTTGACTGTGTGTACATCACACGCCTCGGCTAAAAACAAGAGGGAAGCCTGACGTATGCTTCGCCGTACGACGTGTCGTATGTTAAACAAATAGGTAATAGCTGATCTGCAAGCTCACAACGTGTCGCCTCCGCAACACGTTGTGAGCTAGTAGATCGGCTATTTAAATAAATAAAAAGTATCTAAATATTGCTTTGATGCTCATATTATCCTTAGGAAGTATTAAGAAGTGTGTATTAGAATATGCATATAGGGCTGGAATACACATGGACCTATAGCTGCAATTTGCAACTCTACATTTTTTTGTATAATGGGATGAATCTAGTTGCAATACTCGCCATTGACTCCCCAGTCCCCACTTATCCAATAAATATCGTTTTGCTATAAGTTATTCATGCATCCATCTTTTATCCATCCGGCGGGAGGGTCGCCGCATTTTAGGAGCACCAAGTAACTCCTCCAGGTGCTCCTCTGAGTACTAGACCAAAAAAAGTTGTGTGCAGCCCTGTTTATAGAACACATTGTAGTGAATTCTAAGTAGTTTAGAGACAGTTGGAACTTGGCACGGAGCCATCGTTGTGCGGCCGAAACGAATGGTGTCGGTAGTCTACTTGGAATTCACTAAAACATGTTCTATAAACATCATTGATGAATTAATGGCTTTTTTAAATGAATATATTATGAGAATTTTCAGTGATCATATCTATAGAAAGGTGTCTCTTACCATGCAAATATATCAGTCCATTGTGTTGTGCTGGATCATGTCCATGCAGTCAAGGAAAACATTCCAATCGGCCTATAGCTTGTTTCATTTTCTCAAGTAGCGTTCCTTGTTGAGTGGCAACAAGGATCTGTGCCTGTGATCTGGCAAGCCATGACACCTACTTTTAAATTAGTAGTATTTAAAGCATCTGCGTTTGAAAACCCAACACTTCACTGTTTATTCCGGTTGGTCGGAGAACTCTGAACTTTCCCCCGGCTCCACCCCCCAGCTATATTGACGTCCCTGATGACAAAAGTCGGTGTCGGTGTATGGAAAAGTCATATTGAACAGTTAATATTTTTCAGAATCAATATTTATCGATTTATAGATATCTTCAACAACACTATACAGTATACATGCATGCATAGAGGGAGCACGTAAAAAGTGAATGAGAGAAGTTTGCTTGGTACCTGTGAAGAACTCTCAGATGGCCTCATGCTGACCTCCAGTGGTAGCTTCCTCACATCTGCAGCAGATTTGATAGTGGTGGTTTTCTAAGAGGATAAATCTTCTGTAAATTCAGGTACACAAATGGAGTATGAGAAGGTTTGTTTGATAATAAATGGAGATACCTGCAAGGACTCGAGTTTCTCTTGCTGCTGTTTGATTTTGTCTGTCAGTTCTTTTTGTTTGGATTCAGCTGTGGGCTTGTCTTTCCTGAGAATTCCACATGGCAGGTTCGGTTTCTGTTCTGCAGCGTCACACCTGAAACAGATGTAGTCGCATCGGAACAACGATCACTACAGTACAGGGTTTTCATACTCGTACATGGACTTTAAAGAAAAATGTGAACTGAAAAAAATCTTCCACTCCCACTCCCACATCCAGAAACATGGCTGGGCACACATGGGGGAAAAAAGTACAATAAATCTGTGTTCTGTGTTCGGGGAATGGGTTGCCCCAGGACCCAAAACAAATGTTTTTAGGGGCATTACATATAAGACTAACACACTTGGAATGGGAAATACAGGGGGAAAACTTTGAATTGGTAGGG
Organism: Protomyctophum bolini; assembly: GCF_963924005.1. Taxonomy (NCBI): domain Eukaryota; kingdom Metazoa; phylum Chordata; class Actinopteri; order Myctophiformes; family Myctophidae; genus Protomyctophum; species Protomyctophum bolini. The sequence goes on along the minus strand of NC_137867.1, from coordinate 25,457,423 downwards.
TTTTCTTGTATATAACTTTGTAATGCTACTGATGTTTGTGATACAGTATGGGTACTTGAAAACAAAGTATTGCATTGTGGGTTGCACTGTAGACAAATAATGTGTCTTCTCCATACTCCAGCTGCTTATTTTCTCATGACAGTGAGGGGTTTCATCAGGACAGTGTAATGTATGCAGAGGTTCATTCCATCACCTCCGGATCCTCTCCCTGCTGAACAGACACCCGGCCATCCAGTAGGAGTCACGGTGATGTTTTTTCTGGTACCACGGAACGTCACGTGCATGTGCGTTAGAGACTGACATTTTGTCGGGACTCCCGCTATTCCCGGGACGGGACGGAATGAAAGTCAACAGGAGTGGGCAGGAGCGGGAATGACATCGATCTATCGACCATAATGATCATTTTCAACTGGTCGCACTGCCAACCAAAAGAACAGAAGCGCCCATTTTTGTTGTAGTCAACATTGACGCAAATAAAAATAACTACATACCCAGGAGGATATGGAGGATACCCTCCATGCAGTTCAGTAGGGCTGGACGTCTTATAAAGTTTTATATGAAGACCACAGTGGTCTGCCGGCCCCCCTCCATACTTAAAGTTTACTTTAAAAATGGTGCAAGAACCCCGTAATGTGCCTTTGAGGATTTGTGTTGTTTAAGAAGGCATTCAATTAACCACACATTAACTATTCCTGTTGCCATATAGCACAAAATGCCATAGACACACAAACACAAAAGTAGACTTAGACTTAGGCCTGACGTCGATTTTTTTTCCCGATCAGTTTTCTGAAAGCCTTATGTTTCTGTATCAGTGGTGCTCAATATTTCATGTCAAGGACCCCAAAATTATATGTAATATCCTATGAAGTGTGCCACACTATGAGCTTGTAGATCTGCTAAAACACCAAAAGGGGTTCCCGCCCAAAATGGGTTAAAATAGTCAGACTTTACTGCACACTATCAAAACTAAAAAGTTTGCTTTGGACGAATTAATCTGTTCTTTGATAGAGGCGGCATTCTTCTTACTAGAGCCATAGCCTACTGCTGCAAATGTGCATGCTCACCGTATACGGCGTATAGGCTACGTGCGCTCAGGTATAAACAGTTAAAGCTGTCGTTATACAAAGTAGTAGCCATTAAGTGTGAAAAGGGGGGTACGTCTTGGAAAGTCTGGTGACGCGAGGTTGGAGCGTCTTCTCTTGAATCTAGGAGGACGCGTTCTAGCATTTCGTTCCGTCCCTGCACGTCAAAAGTACTGATACCACGGCGTGGTACTGCGTACTACGAGCATGACACCACTGGTCACCAGTGTATAGGGATTTTCAGACAGGGAGGGACACAACGTTGATCAGTGTCAAATCTTTGGTTTAAAGTTCAGCACTTCTCAAGGGTGGCCGTGCGTGTGAAACGAGCGCAAGCATGTCAATTTCAGATGAGATGGAACATCACTGTGAATGTTCAGAAATCATGCTGTTGTGGCTGGGTGTGGGATGCAAAGAACAGCGCATGGAGGGCTCTATTTCAGTGTGTACCTGTCCTGGGTGGGGTCAGGATTCATCAAACACACCCAGCTGTCAGGGTAGCGTTTGTCCACGGCATCCATCTGGAACGGTAACGTTCTCCACTTTAAACACTTATCTATGGAGAGAGGGGGGGAAGCAATGTGTCTGTGTTGCAAGTGTCACTCTGGACTGTGTGCTTATACGTATTTATTGCAAGCTTTGTTTGCAACTCACCACACTGTATGGTAATAGGTATCTCCATGGCACGACGTCTCTTGTATCTCTGTTCTGAAGAGGGAGGTGCTGACCAGCTGGCAGACAGGTAGCCAAACTCATCCCAGAACTTCACTATGCCCTTCTGAGCTGCAGAATAAACAAACATGTAAATGAATACTGAATGCAGGATGCTTGTGGGTTTTTTTACCCAGAACTAACCAACTAGCTACAACTTTGACCTTGCCATGCATTGCCTTGCTTTTTACTACGTCATAAACCCCTGATCTAGTAGTAGAAATACTATTTAGTCATCACATAATACATTATAAACAGTATACAATATAAATAAATGTAATATACAATAAGTATATATAAAAAATATATAGACAGAATAAAGAAAGTCAACAGTAAGTATTTAGTAATTACTGAAAAGGCACAGGCAGAAGCAAAATTATTATATATGCATGTCCTACATTTATATCAATTTAAGATACCCTCCAGAAATAAAACTAAAACATTGTGTGTGTGTATAAAATGTAATTAACTCACCAATGTTACTATCCTTCCAGTACTGAGCGAGATGCTCTCCCATGGATTTCAGAAGATGCCGATACTCCTTGGCGTCTGCAAAGTCTTGTTTGTTGTGAGTAGGTTCAAGTACTAGATATGGAACATCTACTACTCCCACTACACCTCCGCAGGCCCTGGAAAACAAATAAATAATTTCCCTCTCACCTAACCACAATGTCATTTTGGGAATTGTAGTCTCCAAACCATCATTCAATTGGATTAAATCCAATTGTTTGACAGGAATCGAAAAGTTTAAAAAACAAGCACCAAAAGTAACAGAGAAGTGTGCAATGAGTTGACGGTCATTAGTACAGATACCCTAGATTTTGGTCAAAACATCTATAATTTATGAGGTACAGACCACATCCAGTAATGTTTTTGTCCTGAATAGATCGACTCATTGGAGCTATTCATTATTTGAGTACCAAAAATCTGGAGTACCAAAAATCTGGAGTCAGGCGACTCTATTGTATTACTAAATGCTTACTGATGTCCTCTGAAAACACCCTACTTTGAAACCATGTGAAATATTCAGATTCTAATTGGAGAAATAATTAAAAAATATATATATATATTATTTGTTTGACAATCCTATTGTGTGTGTTTTACTCACATGCCTCCCTCGAGCTGGGGGCCTGTTTTCTCATACATCTTGATGAGGCGAGAGCAGTTGTACACAAACATCCCATCAAGCTCCCTCTGGTCAATGTTCACCCCGAATATGAAACTCAGCTCCTTGGGCTCCTTTAATGCTCTGAGGAGATAGAAGAAAGGAAGGAATGAGATCGAGGGAATAAAGAAACATTTCAGCGAGAACCTTTTAATGTGTTGTCCAGCCACTATGCAAGCCACTGTTTTCGAGCACATGGCAGGCAGTGGAGTTTTAATGGAGCAGTATGCAAACTGTGAGCCTTACTTCTGTTTGGTTTCATGGATCTTCTTCTTCATGTCAGCATCCCGCCGAAGCATCATCGCAGTATCCTGTGCCTTCCTTACGAGCGCCTAGAGATGGGTAGGGAAAGGAAGAGACAGAGGCCAGTGATTAGGGATGTAACATAATGCCTCTTGCATGTTACACAAATTATGATTTGAGATTAAAATGGTTACCATTTCTAATAGCAAATTCTATATAGAATCAAATTACCGGGGGAACAACTCAGACCGAGATTGTATCTCCCAGGTGAATATCTGTAAATATCCATTCATATCATTCTGAGGTGCTATTTACACGAGGATGGTGTTCATATAAAACGTCAAAATAAAGTATCGTTTGCTGCTGTCATTTAGACGAGAACAGTGTTCTCATGAGGTGAAAACGCAACAAAGTGAAACCACCTTCCAGAGTGGAAATCTTTGAGAACGCCGTTTGATCCCTTCTCCGTGTAAACAGGCAAAACTGTGAATCCGCAAAACTTATGACATCATGGCTCACGTTGGCTTACAGCGCATATGTTTATTACATTGATGCAGAGCCATATAATTATGATATAATGGAGTTCCTGAACAAGCCTCCCTCCTCGCCTACAAAGTGCTGCTCATCAGCGATGGTGAATGTAAAACCATGATGTAAATAAAAAGCCTTGTGATAGGTGGCAGCCGCGGCAGCAGCGTTTATGTAGCCTAATGTATTATAAAATATATACCATCCCGTGGCGCGCTTTGCCTGCATGCCCAGTGTTGCGCCGCTTGCGCGGGACTGTTATTTGGCAAATCTAAGCTAGCAAATTTAAGACCATCTCTTCAAAATAAGAGTATCCTCTAGAGCAGGGGTAACCAACCGGGGGTTCGCGAGCTACCGGTAGCTCGCGGGAACCTTTCGAGTCGATCGCGAAGTGTCAGACCCATTGGAATGCAAATGCTTGCCTTTCAGGCTGCCTTTATATCCTACTCGTCTCTTTGAAAACGCTTCTGATTGTGATTGTGGTTGGGGGGGGGGTGGGGGGGGGCGGACGGATGACGGGGACCAAACGGCGGTGAAAAGTTGACTTCACTGACTGATTTATAAACGGCTTCGAGTCAGTGTTACTTCCATGTTGCGTAGCACTGTCCAATCTTTGGTATCTTTGGCAGCAGCAGCTGTAGGCTATTTTGTCACAATCGCGTTAATGAAACCAAACGCTACACGCGGTGCAGGATTATTATTTCATGTGAATCATGTCAAAATGAAAAGATGATGATGTGGTTGGCACACAGCGCAGCAGCAACGCAGCACAGTAGCCCGAGAACACAATAAGAAATATAACATTATTATTCTCCTCCTCCTCCTCCTCCAACAACTCGATAACGTTCTCATTTTAGTTTGTTACTCATTTTCTGAGCCATGCAAATAAACAACAACCAGCACTGACTGGAGACGGAGAGGTTCATGTGCCCTGCGCGTAAAGCGTAGCCAGAAACAGGACAGTCATTGCGTCAGCATGGATGTAGCCTCGGAAACCCAGACGTTATATTTCCAGCACAGAGGTGAGGGGGGGGTATCGCACACTGAGAGCCACATACACAGCTGCATTTGGTTTTTAATTAAGGGCACGTTCTGAATATACCAGTCTGCAATGCAAACTAATAGGCGAGTGCACTCCAGGGCATATGCAAAGGGAAAGAATGACTTCTGTCCGTGACAATAATCAATGCTACAGTTTGAATTCTGTACACACGCACACATAGAGCAAAAAATATGATAAATATGAAATATGAAAACTTGTTGAAGTACAACGCATGAGTCAAGTAGCTGCTTTTGTATCAAACCCTCTCCTCTTTACTGAGCCTACCGTCATTGAACTGCTGTCCGATAAAATGCAGGATGTGTTTGCATTAACTTCAGATATTTAAATGGAGATTATTGGATTAGTAAGTGACTGTCACCTGCAGGTCAGAGCTAAAGAGAAGGAATTTTGGTCTCTTGTGAGCAGAGAAGTATCCCCTGATTGTGTCGTGTGCACTGAAGCAGCATGCCTACTTTGGTTCCACGTACTTATGTGAAATGGCCTTTTCACAAATGAAAATAATAAAATCCAAGTTTAGAACTCGTATGACTGACTCACATCTTAATGACACCCTCAGACTGGCAATCACTAAATATGAACCAGATTTCAAAACGCTTGCAGATAAAGTGCAGTCACAGCAGTCTCATTAAAGGTGGGCTGACCCTGAGAGTATGTCACCATATCTGTGCAAATATATATGGTCATGTTATGCCTATGTCATTTGAACATCTGCCAATGTGAATATTCATTGAAATGAGAAACAAAATATTTCTAATACTAATTATTTATTAGTCTTTTTGTCTTAATATTATTTGACATTGATAATATAACTTACTATAAGTATTTATTCTAATTTAAGCTTTAGTCTTTGTGTGGATGTGTGCACATGCATTGAGCCTGTCAGAAATAGCAACAAAACAAGTGTTTTTTCTAACACGTTTTAGTGGTAGATCTTGGCTTACAATTGGGAATAAAATGGGCTCTTGGGCTTGAAAAGGTTGGTTACCACTGCTCTAGAGTATTGAAAAATGTTTAATTTGCACATTAAAACTACAAATTAAGCATTTAAATGATGCTATAAGACACACATTATGTTTATGTGTTATTAATTACTTATTTTTACACAGAAACATAATGCGTGTCTTTACAATAGCTGTAATGTAATAATAATACTAATAATCTAACATAATCAGTATTTAATTAACAACACTTTTATTCTGAAAGCAACCGGATGTCTTAAATGTGCTAGCTCTCAAACAGGAAGTTCTAGATTTGCCAAAAAGACAGAGCCATGTTATTCTTGTACAGTACATGTGTGACCTGTCTATTTGGCAGCCCGTTATCGCCACCTAGCGACATTATAGCATAATAGCACATTATAGCATAACGTGTGCTTTCTCGTGTAAAGGGTAAGAAAAAATGAGAACGCAACGGGACTTTGACGTGTTATATGGAGATGGTCGCCGTCTAAAAGAGGCCTGAGAGAGACATTAACTATCCAGGGTGATGTGTACTGTCCATCTGTATTAGTGGTGTCTTTGTGAAATTTGTAACATACTGGCCCGATGTTGTAAGTTACAAAGTCTTTGAGGTTAGAGAATGGCTTAAGCATTAAGGAATCTGGTGAAGCTGATTTTGGTATTCGTTTGTGAGGGGCGCTAGCCCCTCCAACTTTTATTTTTTCTTCTTTTTGAATCATTAAAAAAAAGAAGAAAACGGGCTGATTGACAGCAGTGCACATAAAATAAATAGCTGTGGCAATATCTTTGAATGCTTACCCGTGACTCTTTTGATAGGTCATCGCCTAATTTAAGATCCAAAGCCGCTCTTTTACTCTCTGCCTCACGAGCCTTTTCCTCAGCTGAAACAAACACACAAAATTATTAAAAGTCAGTGACTTAAATGAACGCAAAGACAGAATGACACAGCTTAAACAGCCAATGGTTATGAGGTTACAGTGAACTCACAGATTTTGGCAAGGTGATCTGCCTTCTTTACTTCTTGCTCGGCGCGAGTTTTGAAACGAGTTGAGGTGTATTTATAAACCCTAATGACAAACATCATGGAATGTGTTAGAAAAATCAGCATTTTGGAATAAGAATGCTGAATATTATATGCATTTTCCTCTGCACACTTTACCTAGGTTTATAAAGACAACAGGACAATCTCTTGGTTCTGACTTTGTGGCTCTGGATGAAGATTCTCATGCGTGGGTCAATGTACAACACAGCTGCATAAGCTCGGAACGACCGCCTCTCTGGCTTCCTGCGAGATAAACATTTTTTACATGTAAAAATGTCATGATGGACTTCGTATTACGTTTAAGACGTAATTTGAGGGACAGCTCCTCGGCTTCGACCTGTCCAGCCAGCCTGCCAGTTCCATACATCCGGACATTGACTGTGGAGCTTTTTTCACGGGGGGGGGGGTACTTACACGCCTTCTGCAGGTGTCCCAGCCATCACAATATCCTGGTGATCTGTCTCTACGTCCAACTCAGGCTCCCCATTGTCCATCAGCTTCAGATTGAAGATGATAACCAGAGTACCTTTACAGACCACACACATCCAAATTAGGAAATAATTAATAAATGATCAAGTCAATGTTCAACCATCAGATGAATGAGTACACAGTACATACATGCACATAAAAACACTTACCACTGCTACTTTCAATTTTCTTGAATTGGTCCATCAGCTGCTGTTTAGATTTGAATGGAGAGTATTTGAAAATTAGCTCTGTCTCAATTGCATATTTCTCAGGGTCAGAGGTAAGCGGCTCCTGTGTCTTCAGGTCCCAGGTTGGGAGGGGTACAATCACCTGAATATGGAGAACAAGATAATATTAGAACACAATGCCATCATTCCTATAATATAAACACTCAAGAGATATTAGATTATTAAGGTACATTAGGTGATTTGTTCGCTAAATGAGTCCTATTGCTGCTAGTACAGTGTTTTTCAGTAACAGTGATCTCCATGTCTTTCCAGCCCTAAACAGAATGCATTTGTGATACAATTTTATCCAATCTGGAGAGAACTCATAAACCAGTGAAATTGGAACTATAACATTTAAGCTAATAAATGGGTATTCTGGCTGAAATTGGCAACCCAGTGTCCTGAAAATGTATTTTCTATGTATTAAAGAGCTGAAGAGACAGGTTAGACCCCTGTTATTGAACAAACACTCAATGATTAGAGTATTATAAACAGGCCTGCACACAGGCATGCGTCGTCAAAATAAATTCTGCGCTGTCAATCAAGCGCCGGGAAGCGGGCCGCCCAGAATGAATATTATGGCCAGAATACTAGTAAATTCTGTGGCGAGAGCATTTCCCACCGACTGCCACTCAAATTGGCTACTGGCCAATCACAGCACGTCTTGCACAAGCGCACTGGCCATTGTGGCCAATCACAGCACGTCCTTACTCAAACGAGGGATGATTCCATGCTGCTCGCTGCTGGGAGGAGGGCGGTTGACAGCATATAGGACAGGAGTTTACTACTGAGACAACCTGACACAAATGGTTTGGCTTCTCCGTTTCAGATGTGGAGCAAACTAGTCCCTGGTGTAAAAGTTGTAAAAGGGGATGCTTTGCACTCTTCCCATTGGCCACTGTGCTTGTGTTTGTTTTCCGGGTACTGAAGCAGGTTGCTCATGTGCGATGCCGACTCACAGCCTAGGCACCGGCCACCGACTTTTTATGGGTACAGGTTTAAGTTCCGACATAGTGGAGTGGGAAGAGTGCAAAGCATCACGGACTGGCACTGCTGCTGCACAACATGGTGCTCCTCTGAGTACTAGACCAAAAAAGGTTGTGTGCAGCCCTGATTATAAAGCTTTTTTGGGAGACTGAGGTGGGGATGCTTCCTGTGTTTATTTGATAGTACAGTGAAGATAGACAGGAAACACACAGCAAAAGGTTCACCAGATTCAGGAATCGCTGTCATACTGCATCATGGTGCCTATACTGTATATGGTATGCGCCTTAACCATTCGGTCAACAGCTCTCCAACAATATTGAGCTTTAACTTTATTTTTTAAGTTTTGTTTTAACCAAAATATATAACTCACTCTACCTACGAGACTGTCTGTAATAGATTTATTATAGTGCTGTGGGACAACGTTACATTATTAATCGTACTAAGCCGAAATCCCATTCTGAAGGAATGATCTCTTCCCTTGAAGAATTCGAACAAACTTGGGGAACTAATGCGGAAGTCTGTTGTGCCCCAATCAATATCATAGTACTCATACTAAATCACAATGGCCAACAAAGGCCATAAGCATAAATACATAATGTTTTCCACCGCTACATTCAACTCTGACCTCATCCAGTCCCTCTTCTTCATGGAACGTCCTTGATAGAAAAAGGCACGTCAGGGTGTTGTCCTTTTTAGTGAACAGGATGAAGTCCTTCCCAATACGCATGGACCCCCTGTGGATACACATAACATACTTGTTTCAGTCATTTCTGAAAATTGTCTTCTCAGTACATCCAATTAGTGCCTGAATCAGTCGGGACTCTTACGATTTTAATCCATTTCCGTATTGGCCAATATGAGTGGATTCCGGGGTCCGCTTACTAGACTTTCCAAACTGAATCACATGTGTTGCCTCATCTAATTAAGACAACAAAAATCAATCTATATCAGTATCATTCACAAACACCAAGTCACTCAAGTGTGTTGAACATCTATTAACTGATCATACATTTGAATTCTTTAATTGTATAGAAGTATAGTAATAATAGTATTATGGTGTCATGTGCAGCACTCACTGGGATCCATTCCAATGCCATCATCAAGAAAACATAACATGTAGCCACCTCGTAGTTCAGGTCTCTTTTCTGTCATCCAAACAGGAAAAGTCAGGGAAATGTGGTTAGGATACGACACTAATGTGTAGTAATGTGTACCCAACTGTACGAGTGTGACTGATGTGTACCTGTGTAGAGGTCTATTCGTGTGGCACTAGCATCTCTGTGGGGTTAAAAACAACAACTAATTAACAGACTGTTATAAGAATGGAATGGTCTCTGCCTCTCTGGTATTATCAAGGCTTTTCCAAAGCACACTGTCAACAATCTTTGTGCCCATTTATAATCATTACAGGTACCTGGAGTTATCCACAAGTTCTGCCAAGGCTCCAAACAAGAACTCATGTGTTGTCCTGAAAACAGAGAGCTTATCAGTTCTTTGAAAATAAAGATTTGTGAACACAGAGTACAGACAGAAACTGTAATAGATATGTATTGACAAGTCAGTGAAGCGTTTTTGTGAATGTTCGTTGTAGAAGATGCATGGCAAACTGGCAATGTAAAGCGCATAGAATAATATGAATACTTTCAAATACAAAAGTAGACAACTTATGTCAATTTTGTTAACCTGATGACTTTTGTTTTGCTGGAATTCTAATTGGTTCACACACATAATGGTGGCGGGTTGCGCACGCCTATCCGACACACCATAGGACCGACATGCGGAAACAACAACCGGATTAAGGTTGGCGAACATGCACTGCTCCGTGCTTGCGGTTAGGGTTTGAGGTAGGTTGTCGTTCTAATGATAGTCGGACCAATAGTATGTCGAAACTAAAGCCTGTACCCGTCGGTCCTATGGTGTGTCAGATAAGCATGCGCAACCCAATAGCTTTTGGGTTATTCTGTACATGCTTGCCTTCCTGTATTTTGGCTACATGAGAACATAAGGAGAATGGATTATGTTACTTCTGAGTAGCTTTGTGGATGAATTTAATTGATGCTCGCTTACAGACATAGCCATGTTGTGCTAGACATCTACTGTGCTTCAGAAAGAGTTTTATGCCAAGTATGAAATAGAATGCAAAAGTAAATACGCACATCTCTAAAATATTCTACAGGTGCTGAACAAAAAGAAAAGGAAAGTCTGTGTGCGGACTGCCTTCCTTTTTCTTGAATGGCAAGTATGCCACATTCATGTAATTGGAAATACACTTACTACATCTCACCTATTCTCAACAGTGGGTGGTAATCAGGGTCAGAAGAAAATTGATTAAAACAGATTAAGTCAGGAAATTACTGTCTTAAGTTTGAAGATTGAGTACCAGAACATAATCAAAGGGTCATTTAATTTTAAGAACTGGAACTTGCGACAGACTGTCTACAACTATAAAGATGTTTTTATCTGTGTTGCAATAAAAGTTAATAAATAACAATTTTTATGGTACAACTGTATACTGATAGAACTGTGTAAACAAATGTTAAACAATGAATACAGTCTGTGTGCAGTTTAACCTTTACCACTGACCACTTTTCAACCTATCTTCATATAATTGGTCCTCACTAACGATCATGATAAAATAGCAAAAACAAATTCTACTCAGTCTCTGTCTCATACTGTACGAGGGCTGTGGGCAGTTCAGAAACCCGTACACCAGTGACATCATCGATCGGGAAACCAAACTAGTAGAAAGTAGAAACTGCAGGCTTTCTATTCCTGAAAAGTTGCAGTGTGAACTGAAAATGGAAGCCATCGTTCTCACGATAATATAAATCTAAATATATATTTTAAAAAATCTTGTTTTAAAGGGCCTAACGATGTCACTGGTGGACAGGTTTCTAAACTGCCCACAGCCCTCCTATGAGACACAAACAGAGTAGAAGATGATTGTGGTATTTTAATCATCAACATTAGTGAGGACCAATTATATGAAGATAGGTAACCTGGTTGAAAAGTGGTCGGACATTTAACAGATAAACTGACTGACCAAATCATCAATATGTTTCATGTACTAAACTATGATGCCCCCTGTCTGTGTGGATGAGCCAGTGTTTTACTGTTTTAGGATTTAGGGAGCTTGTATTTTGTGTTGTGATATTGTTTATTGTAGATAGAAGTACCTGTATACAAAAAGGTTGTTGTGTGTGTGTGTGTGTGTGTGTGTGTGTGTGTGTGTGTGTGTGTGTGTGTGTGTGTGTGTGTGTGTGTGTGTGTGTGTGTGTGAGATGGGGGGCGTGAATGAATGAAAGACTGAGGAAACATGGAGACCATCACTGTCTGTCAATAATGGAAATGTAATATTAGCTTTTGTGTCCAGCACTAATACTATCCCCACCCAAGGGGGAGGGGAGGGGGACATTCCTCCAATAGATCCACGTCAAGTTGGCATTGCTATTTGTAAGAGATGCAGTCTTTTGAAAGCCTTTGAAACCTTTGAGCACAACACAAAAACATTTGAGTTGGATTGGTTTTAGCAGGAGAATGTGGTGTTTATGTCAACATTTTGGTCCATAGACTAACTTTATTCCTATACTGTGGGAATATAGTCTATGTAGTAAGTACATAAACTGTACTTACGAGTTGGTGTGCAGGTATTCAAAAGTCAGCTGAGCCCTGTTAAGGGTACTGTAGTTTGAGTAGGCCATTGTCCGTAACTTTCTTCCTGGTCTTGTGTCTCCTCTTAGTCCATCATTAAGCCCTTTTCCATTTCTGAACCCCTAAGAAGCAGAGCTGTTGGTGGTGTGGGGAGACAAAGCAACAGCAACACGGGGAAACACGTTTAACTCTGACAGTCCACCGTGAATCATTTTTCAGATAGTCAAAACACACCCCACTCCCACCCACCGTCCCTCCAAATTATTGCCACTCACTCACGTGGTTAGGCCTGCCGTAAGGTCACCATGTATTTAGGTTTGCATCAGATACACAATTTTGCCAGTTTATTGCACACTGGCATTATTCGTATTTTCAGATGAGACACGAGTTCTTGCCACGCAATGTGATGCGGAGGAAAGAATGTCTAAACTTGTTCATAACAACATAAAAGGCATAAACGTTCGTCTGCCAGTCTGGACTACTGTTGTTCCTATGCAACTTAGCGAGCTTGTTAGCTAACGTTAGCGTCTGGCAACGTAATGTTAGCTTGCTTGCTAGCTGAAGACTGAATTAGAACGTTACGTGTAGCTATCTAAATGAACATTCACCAACTTTGCAATCCAGTAGAAGTGGACACCAACTTCATCGAGTGTTATGCGTTGGCGCAAATACGTCCTTTCAATGAAGAATAAAGTAATTGGCGCTTTTATTTCCTTTACCGGATACATACATCTGCAATTCGCCACAGGCCGCCAAGAAGACAGTCCGCCCCAGTCGTTCCAGAGTCGGTCCGCTGTGTGTGCAATGGTTTACTGTTACGGTAGTCTACATCCCATAGGCCAGTGGGAAAAAGCGTGAATTGATTGGCTAGTTGGTTGCCATGCAACTGCTAGCAAGGTCTTTGGCTTGCACATCCGTTCTAGAGAGGATGCGGAAACTTTGTATGTGTGTAGGAGTAGGCGGGCTCTGGACCGGATAGCACTGGTTAGCAAATGGACTTTCAAAAGCTTGGTAGAATGGGGCAAGGTTAGATCCACTTTCACAGCAACTACAACAATGATATAAATTGCTTGTTTTGGTCTATAAGTTATGTGTTTTAAGAGGTTGTTGTCGTTAACATATATCTCTTCCCCCAGGCTACATTAATTAGAAACCAGCACACCTTTGTTTTTCGTTTCACAACCTGTAAAGACAGTCTGTGCTTTCTTGCCATTGATTGGGAGATGTACAATTTCGTCCAGTCCAAAGAGTAGACATAAGTTGGTCAGACTTCTTTTAAGCAGTTATAGTACCTCAGAAGTTGTCAGTTCGTGTTGCAGTCCCATTTAAGGCAAACATCTATCGTTTCTAATAATAGGACAGAGTGGTATGATAGTTCAGCACACTGACAGGGGCTAGGATTGTTCCCCGCCAGGTTCTGTAGTCACTGTCAGTGAGTGAATATAGCACTTAGTTCTGGTGCAGAATAAGAGGACCAGTTACTCAAACCTGTGAATTATCTTGTGATCCAATTCTACTCGGGTATGGAATTAAATAAAGACATGGAAACAAAATACTGATTAATAAAATTAAATAAAAACTTTAATATTTCTGTTAAGATGGCTACATTATTATAATGCTACTCCCAGAGTAGTTAACATTGACATGAATTAATGCAATTAAAACCATGTGGTAATCAAATGAAATATATTATACAGATATATTACTGCACACTAATATATAAATGAGATTTAAACATGTATTCTTTGCCAGTTGAGGAGTTGGTCCGATTTGGTTGGTCTTATCGGGAGTTTCCTGCCTGCCTGGCTCACCCCTATGTTTATTTTCTTCCCCAGAATGTGAATCCTTCTTCTCTCCTTCTGCAACTTGATTTCTTCTAGATGTAGTGAGCAGTTCATGAGTCTATCAGAGGTTCCTGCAATTCAAGAGTGGCAAGCAGGTTAGGGTTTGTATTTGGTATACAGCACGCTGTCCGTTATGCAAGTGCACCATCAGGACTGCTAGTCAACTTCATTGTAGCATCTACTGTGAATACAAAGTAAATACGATTCTTATTTTTATGACTGGCTGGCCTGCATTAGTGTTTACTGGGAAAGAAGAACTGCTTTGCCAAAATACTGGACCAGGGTCATCTGATTGCATTTGTGTCCTTTGGGTTAACCATTCATCCTCTATATGTAGGTTTTACTCCCGGTCACTCATCACAAATAATCATGGTTAAATGGCACGATTATTTTCTACTCAGTCCGTGTCTCATAGGAGCGCAGTTCAAACCCCTCCACCAGTGACATCATCGCTATGCAGACTTTTTTTTTAAACAAGATATTTTTTTACAAAAATGTTTCGATATTTATTATCGCGAGAACGATGGCTTCTATTTTCACATTGCAACTTTTCAGGACTAAAAACGGAAGATTGGGAGTGATGCTGCAGTTCTGACTGCAATGGGAAGTGCATTCCACAGTTTTGGAGCCAAAATCTCACTGTATTTTGTGAGATCCCTTTGTGAGAAGTGCTATATTAATAAAATGTAGTTACTTACCCCCCACCCACTTGGTACAAGGCAGCACTCATGACAGTATTTACCCAGCTGTCCGATAAAAGACAGGACATAAAAATTTGCAGATCCGGTCTAGAGTAACGTTTATATAGAAATGATGTGCAGTCGTTCATGTCATGCGTGTGCAAATTACTGGATAAAGTAGGAGCGCTACTGTAGGTCGGATCTGAGAGGAATACCGGTACATATAATTTATTTTATTTTATAATTTCTTTCCCACGATTTTGCAACAAATTTTTTCACCCAGTGTCTAATCTAATGCAATCCTGGGCGCTACACTTCCTCTGCCAACCTGGGGGGGGGGGGGGGCAGCGGCCTGACCTCATGCTTCCTTCTATGCATGAGTAGTCCAAGCTGCTACTTTTCACCTGACAGGGGGGAGTTTCCCCGGCCAGACGTAGCGCATGGAAGGAACACATTTATTCTGAACCGTTCCTTTACCCTCCATCAGGAGCCGCGGCTGGCCAGGGAGATGTAGTTTAGAGACCAGGATTACTGCATGTTTTTTGTGAGAGTACCTACCCTAGGAGACACGGGGAGAACATGCAAATTCCACACAGAAAGACCAACCCCGCCTCGGGTATGGGCACTGATAATGCAGAAGAGAGAACACAACCACAGCGTCCCGAGCAGGAATCGAACCCAGGACCTTCTACAGACTGTGCCACCATGCCCGAATAAATATAATTTCTTGCTTCAAGCTTTTGTGGGGTTTGTCCTACCCCTCCTCCACCGCTATTAGACAATAGGCAGCTAGGTAAAAAGTGACATTGAGCACTGCAATGTAGCCAAAGCGCTATATAAATGCACCATCTACTTTTCTTTTTTTACTATACCAGTTAGAAACACCAGTGACGACTCCCTCTGCATTGCAGAACTGACCAGATGGCATTCACGATTACACTGCATTATTTGACCATAAGCACAAATACAATAGAGCGTCGCAGTCCCTCCCCCTTTCAGAACGAAGAGTGGCCGAGGAATTGATTCCCCGAAAAACAAAACAAATAGTGTTGTATCCTGCCTTTATTTTCTTCTAATTATTTGATTGGCCCTATATATTGTGTTTGTCGTCATTTGTTACGATCCGAGTTGGCTTTGTCTGCAGCGTAAGCGTCTTTATATAAATACTTTTTGAAAAGCCTATGAAGAAAATGAATGGAGAATCATTTCCTGGGCCACTTGTCATTCTGAAAGGGGGAGGGACACTCTATAAACCATACGAAATAGAATTAACTATTACCCTTTGCAGATCATTCCCATTGTAGTGGTGAGATGATGAGTGTGTCAGGATAGCCGATAAACAAAGCATTAGACATATTCCTAGCAGGCACACACCGACTTCCACCAGATGTCGCCCTGCCACATTTCGTTCGTCCTACAGCAGAAAAAGAAGAAATGTGTGGGCTTTTTTTCTGGCAGAAGCACAGCATAATTGTGTTTTTTTTTACCCATGTTCACATCTACCTTTGTTAACATGACTGTTAGTGTGGGGTCATGCTTCCACTGTAAACTGTAGCAGATGCGTGAAGTCATAGGTGACTTCTTGTAAGATTCCACAGATTCCACTTGGACAGTGGAAATCATTTTTTCATTGACTGGACATTCTGGAGGAAGTCTTCACAAAAGTACAAGTTTGCACAAAAATACATCAGAAACCATCAAGCTTACATATGCAGAACACACAGAGGTTACAAACAGTCAGGCTTTCAAGTTTGGGTGCATAATGTATATGCAAACTCACAGAGTTGAGGGTAGAATGTGTGTAGGAGCACTTATGGTAAGGCAGGTATAAGTATCATTTCTATCTGGCTGGGATGTAGCGTAGAGATGCAGAGTCACATTCACAGTTGCATTGCCTGCATGGGGAACAAATCATAATTTCATGATCAGCACTTTATTTATTTATTTTACAAATAAACAGAACAAGCAACAACAGAATACAAGTATGCATGGACATCATCCATTTTATATTATGTTTCTGTGCATCTCATACATAGACAAGATAAACAAAAATAAAATAAAAAGATGTTTACACGCAGCATCAACCGCATCGTATGTATTACTAAGACAACGAACAATCAAAAGGGCCTGACTATGGATCACAACAAGGGCCTGCAACATGACTGAGGAACACGTTCCACTTCAAGGAACAAATTATAATTTAACTGTGGACCATATTGACCTGTGTTTAATTTCCCTAACCAACAAAACAATCATAGTACCACATTCCACAGCAACACCAACCTTCAAACCCCAGCTGACTGGCCACAAGGGTGCTGTGTAATCCCAGGCCTTTCAGAGACTGACTTGAACTGCATGTCACAACCACTGGAACCTTCAGATGCAGTTGAGTAACAGGAAGAGGCTTCATTGTACTGCTAAGTGATGTCATTCCAGCTGTCCCGTGCTCCGTCAGAGGAGAGGTGCTGGGAGAGACCAGGTCATCTGAGCTGACATTGGATGTTACACACAGCTGAAACTGTGATAACGAAGACAAGATGTGGTTCCAGTCCTAACAGGAGAGGAAACAGATTACCTATTTGACATCATCTCCTCATAACACGAATACAAACGATCACACAGTCCTACATCAACAGTAATAAAATCACAGACTATTTGCATTCAAGTGTTCACCCTTTGTAAGCGTAATTTTTTTTAAATGTAAATATGACCAAATATGTCATTCTTAATTATATTTAATGAGTATACTCATTGATCGTGTTGTTCGTGTCAGATGAACCCAAGCTAAATACGAGACTGCAAAGCATGCAATGAATTGTCTACACTACTACACTTCACAAAAATGGTGTGGTTCTTGCTAGTTCGGTCTAGATAACTGCCAGTGTTCCAAATATTTATCAGTCTCAAACATTTAACTTTTCTCAGGAAATGTGGGCATAAGTTTCTGCAGTACCAACCTGTGCAATGTCTGGGTTAGGCAGGGTGTGAGTTTGGCCATATAAACTGAAGCCGATAAAGGAGAGAGCCAGACTCAACACACAAATAAAGAAGGTAACTACTGGAGGGTTCTGGGTTACAAAGTCTTTCAAGGTAGTTACTGGCTGCCAGAACCCCATCACCAAACTCCAGATGCATTAGGATGTGCGTGACCTGTAATAGCAAATAGTATTGCAATAGCAATAGTACAGCAAAGGGGGGGGGGGGGGGGGGGGGGGAATCACATATTAAACAGTTTACAACCTGGTTGGTCACAACGACCACAATTTTCGTGCTGTGGAAAAGTTCAACTGTCTATTTTTATGTGCACCAATTGACCAGTCTACAATTGCAGTATAAAGTGTATACTATACTTATAAGTGTATACTATTCCCTCTTCAACATTAGGAGTCTTAAGTCCAACACTAACTAACATTACGCAAGTTACTGCATATTTCATAGATAACAGGTTAACGTTCATCATGCTATAATGCTAACCACCTACCTTGCACGCAATTATCAAATTCACGTTTGCAGCAATTAGGTAAATGCAAGTCTGAATACAGAATTTAAAATGTTTGGTAAAGATAAAATCGACAACTTGAAAGAAACATTCTGCCTGCTGTCTGGCTGCAAATTGTGCAGACAAATCCACTCGACAAAAATACTTCCTGTTGTACTCCGATTGGTAGAAACAGAGTGATTCTTCGCTCTCCTATTGGATGTTTATCAAGGGACGTACAACAATAAACCCGCCCCTTTGGGAAACACTCGAGAAAGATGCAGTCAGGATCAGATCCATAATCTAAGGATCTGGTCAGAACAGGTCAACAGGATCATAAAAAATATCGTTTATGTTATAGAAAACAGGTACATAACTTAAAAATGGACACTCATTGGTAACATTTTATTTGCATACAAATCATTTTACAAAATAAACATATCAATCAACTACAAGTTCTAATGCATAGCAGCGAGGGCTCTTGGTTTGGCTTGGTTACTGTACCTCCAAATCACAACTCTCTGTAATATTCATTTATGTAAATGTAGTGCATCAGTGTTTCCCCTAAACATTATTGTGTGGCGGGCCACCACACATTCATGACCACCCACCACAGTAGGCTATGACCTTCTTGTCTTGCCTCTTGAAGAGGGCGGACGCTTTTTTTTCTCTCTCCCTCCCTGTCTGTACTCCCTGCTCAGAGCGTCTATTCTACACTGTCTCTTCGAAACCCCTGAAACTATCAAAACATGGAACTAATCATGAAATTAGTGTGCTGGTCTCTGTACGTGATGGACAACATTTTTTTCATGTAAATTGGGTTCTGGAGAGCCCGCTCAATACCCTGATGGATCTTCCCCCGACTATCAGCGTAGAAGAGGCATATCTATTTGGATTATGGTTACAGGATTTCTGCTGATTGAGCTGTGCATTGGTCTTGTGTACCGAAGAATTGGAAAATGGCAACGCTAAACGGAGCCCCTATGCTGCCTGCCATGGCTGAGCTGGGCAGGGCACTTGGGGAGATGCATCAGAAGATGGACACGATCTTGGAACAGGCCAGCCCTGCAGATGCATCAGAACATGGACACGATCTTGGAACAGGTCAGCGCCCTGAGAGCCATGACGGACAGAGAGCCATAACGGACATAGAGGAGAAATAGCCATATTTCTATCCCTCGCTCTAAACATGAATCTGGATTCCCCCCCAATTGACAATCTCCACAAGAAGAGACAGCGAAGAAAATATCCTCTCCCCCCCCCCCCCTCCCTGACACCTGTTGTTGTGTCTTCAGACTATGGGCCGTGTTCGTTTCCACTGAACCCGCCATGATAACGCAGGACTTTGAGGCAACGTGACATGACCTTGGGGAGATATGCCAGGAACACACACTTACACAAACACATGGGAAATGAACTTTCCACCGAACTGTTCTCATGGACACACATGTCTTACACACAACCGCCTTCTACTCCCCCCCCCCCCCCCCCCCGGCAGCTAGGTATCTTTTTTCCCTCCCCCCGCGCAGCTCATCCCTTCGATGGCTTGCGTAGGAAGAGAGCTTTTTTGTGCCTGGCCCAAGCCCAAGCCCCCGCCACCCCTCCCCAGAAACGTGCCTGCACATCAGAGTATTATTTTTCTGCTGTTCACAGTTATAAAAATGACAAATAAACCTATCTATCTATAGTAGGCAGCCGCGAATAGGAAAAACTAAAAAGGGCAAATAAAATAACCACACAAAAGACTGCAGAAAAATCGTGCACGTGCACAGGCGTGCATGTGTGAAAGCTCCCCCCACACTATCAGCTTCTGGCTAGGGGAAACACTGTGTATAGTGCAATACTTTGATTTCCAAACATTGTGCCTAGTGTACTGAGAGCGGATACAATCCCATGTCCCATGACAGTCATGACCATTAAGAAAATCTTGTTCGAGTCCTTTGTTCATGGCTTGGCATGTATTCCCTTTTCAAAAAAAAAATCAAAAATAGCTGGTACTACAAACAAGTATGAGCCACCTAAGTACGTGAGTTTGAAGAGAGAGTGGTTAAGGAGACCAGGTGACATGTATAGGCTTGAATGTCCAAGTATCAGGGTGTCCCATATGTACAAGGTCTTTGTATGGAGAAGTGCTCCACTGGAACGGTGGAACTTGGTCCCAGGTGGGTCCATTCACTGCCACCATACCAAATTCATGGAGCATGCTGTATGAGGTCACCTGGAACGTGCAAAACATGCCTGAAATTAGCACGCTTCTCTAAGCTCTTTGTCAACCGCAACTGAGAGGACAGATAATGAATCTGTATTATTCCCACATATTATTAACCCATTTAGACACTGATTCTACAAATGTCTTCTAAATCATGAAATTTTTCTGAAAAACCTATGTTTCTATGTCAGTGGTGCGCAAACTATTTTATGTCAAGGACCCCCAGAATGATCTGTATTTGGCCGCCGACCCCAATCTGAAAATATGTTGTTCCAGGGACCCCCCAGAAGCAAAGATTTGAGTTAAAAACTTTCGCTGTGAAAGAATATATATTCAAAGATTCGCGCCACATTTGCCATTTTTCAAAAATAGCTAAAGTATAACATAATGCTTAAAACACCAAAAGGGGTTCCCGTTCAAAATGGGTTAATAAATGAGACATTTGATGAAGGAAGATGAGAAAGAGACAAACCTTCATGTCTGTTCCACCATGTGGTCTCTGCCTCAGGGCACCAAATGGGTATGTACCATTAGCTGGGTTCAGGTCTGAGCGGGCTGAAATGGCATTTTCCCCATTGGCAAGTGGATTACAGCCATCACATCGTGACAGTGGGTCTTCCTTGAAGTTATTGTACCTGAAAGGAGAGACATTACACCACCACTTGTAAAAAAAAAAAGAAAATGGAGTAATACAGAAACTTATAACACACAAATCACACCAGAAATAAAGTTTGTATGTATCAATAAGATTCATGTCAAATTCCTATTGCAGATCTGCCTTAACAATCCAGAAGATCATACCTCATGAGGCGGACCATTGAATCCAAGTCTGTAACATCGGTCTGATTTCGTCTAAAGATCTGAGCTCTGGGATTCTGTTCCAGAGAGAACCATGGACCAAACATCTCAACAAGCTCATTGCAGCCACTGGCATTGAATATGTCAACGTAGTATCTAAAAGTAAATACATTAACAAATCAAATCATGCACACATTTGATATGTTTGTGAAAAGATTACCGGTAGTACTTTACATACTTACGGAATATTGAAACTTGCCCAATAGCCTTTTTTCAGCAATTCATCCGTTTTGTCACTGTAAACAATCATTCCCCTGCCAGAAAACACACAGTTTAATCAGAATGGAATAGAAGAAAATCAGACATAAGTCTTGATCACGTGACCAGAGATAATGTGTACCAATGTGTGTGAGGTTTGAACAAAATCTCCAGCTAAAATCTGTCTCATGGTGGTGCTATAACAGGCCAGGGGAAAAAACATGTCTCTGGCCTTCTTTTAATTTAAATTTTTATCCCACGGTTTTGTAACCCAGTTTTTTCTTTTTCACCCAGTGCCAATTATCTAATGTAATCCTGGGCGCTACACTTCCTCTGCCAACCTGGGGGGGCAGCGGACTGACCTCATGCCTCCTTCTATGCATGAGGAGTCCAAGCTGCTTTTTTCCCAGCCGGACGTAGCGCGTGGAAGGGACACGTTATTCCGACCAGTTCCTTTCCCTCCATCAGGCGCCCTGGCTGGCCAGGGGGAGGTAGTTTTAGAGACACGGGGAGAACATGCAAACTCCACACAGAAAGGTCTCTGGCCTTCCGGAGACAATTTATAGAAAATTAAATGTGGAGGTTGTTGTTGTGGTGGTGGCCAGTCAAAATGGTGGTGTGAGGACTTACGGAATCTGCTCCAGAACAGTGAACAGCTGTTCTTCATAATCTGTCTTTCCTGGAGTGAAGTGGTTATAATCCACTATCATCCACTGATTGTTATACCTGCAACAGAGACAAACACAGTACACAATGCATAATCCTGAGTGTTCATTTGACCAACAGTGTAAAAGTGTACCCAGCTGGTCCATAGTCCAGTTAAATTAACACTCAGCATTCTGCACTGCATATTGAGAAACAGGTCAGACTAAACTGTGCAACAGTTTTGTGATAAGTCAGTGGAACACACAACTTTGCTGATTTTATGTGATAATGTTGCCTTGTGTGTGATTGTGTACACTGACTCTGTACCTTGCCCTTTGCTCCCGTTCTTGCATGGTATATTTCATGTTCTAAAGACATTCAAAATTTGGTGGGAAACAATTTGAGATGGCATTTAAAGGAAGAGGGAGGACCCCCAGTGTAAAGGTGGAACATTTCTCTGTGGACATATGCTAGCAATAAAGAAAAATAAAGGCATCCAGATTAATGTATAGACTCACGTTCCACTGTTGTACTCGCTAAAGATCTTTGCCCATTCCTTTCCAGTTGTGGCCAGTCGATTGGCCACAATATTCCTCAGCCATTCCATGACTGCTCCATGAGGCTGAACAAACTTCCAGCGAGCCGAATTGCTGTTGCCAATGGTGGTTTCCAAAGTAACCTAGAGAAAAACAGGAACTGACAACTAAATCTCTATTACATTTCTCAATGTAAAAATAACATTTGGCGGCATGATTATCCCATTAAGACTTGAGGCCAATTCTAAAAATGCCTTACAAACCAGTAGTTCTATCAAGATTGTCATGTTAAAAAATTGCAAATGTACAAGCTTGCTTATAGCTTTTATCTGCTATTTTTGAATAGCCAACGCAAAAATCTAAAATGACACAAATGCTTTCCCGATTTCAATGGGTTAAGACTCATTCTCACCAGACCACTGCTTAGGATGTAGAAGTCATCACCAGAGAAGATGGATCCTGGGTAAGAGGAGAATGCTTGGGTTCCTCCAGGAAGTGGCTCACTGTCTGAGAACACCACATAATATATGTTTGCTTATAGCATGTTATGTAGACAGCATAAGTGCATTGTATGTGCTATTGTCATAGCACGTCATAGTACATATGTATAGCATAGTAGTATAGATGTATAGCTTATATGTATAGTTTCATTATAGATATTCCACTGTTACTTTCTTAGCTTACGCATGTTTCATGATAAATGTTTTTATGTGATGTATACCCATGCTTTTTTGTTCTTGCTTAATGTAAGCCGCTCTGGATTAAGAGCGTCTGCTAAATGCCTAAATTGTAAATTGTTTGCTAAGTGGAACAGACTTTCATAGGTCAGGGAGGACACGTTTTATAAAACGCACAGCTGTGGGTTGTAAATAAATGTAAATTACTGTGACTCTAAATAGCCTCTTATAATAAAAACATTGGTCATGGAATGGATTACCTGTTGGGGACACATTGAAGGCAAAATTATACTTCTTCATAATGCGCAACATGGATTGATATGTGTTCCAAGTGTCATGTGACACCAGCAGTTCCTTATTGCCTGGTAACAGCTTAATCAGAGCAGAACAGGAGCCTGATCCCAGAGTCCGTGTTTGGCTGGATTTATTTAGAGCAGACTCCAAATCTTCCAGATCCCCACCCATTTGGAACAGTCTAGTAGAGAGGGATGTAAAATGGTTGAGAATGTGAAAAAAACATTCCAGGGGCAACGCAACTGTATGGTCTGAAGGAAAAAAAGCAAAAAACTCACAGGAAGCCAAATGGTTCAATGGAAAAAGGGCCTTTAGGAAATGATAACTGGTCATTATAACTGTCCTCCAGTCCTTTCAGTTGCAGCAGAGCCAGACGTACCTGAATAGAAGAACCAGGAGGAATGACGGACTGAATGAATTATTAATATTCAGAATATAAACGGATTGGATTACCAGCTTTTCACAAAGAAAATAAGTCCGGTTTATTTAAAATGTTCATTTAATCAAAATCATGGATGATGAATACATGTCATATGACAAAAAAACTCAACTGTTAATAAATGCATAAATGAAATGTGTGAAATAAAAGGCATAAAAACACAAAATACACATTAAACATTACGACAACATAAAAAGGAATGCAAGAATAATACGGTAGTTTCATATGCTTTTTGTGTTGATGGAAGGTGAAGACAAGCAATAATAATACAATGTAGTGTCCATTGTTGTTCAACCATGACATTCTTTAAAAACAAATGATAAAAGCTTAAATTCAATATCAAACAGTGAAGCGTGAAGAGAGAACAGTACCTGGTGCCAGTAGGGTGAATTTGGTTGATCCTGTAACTGTCCCTGTATCCACTGCATGTTTTTAATGATGTAAGACTTCAGTTTCTGGCAATATCCTGACTCAAATGTGAAGGGCCCACAATAACCCATTAGTGTGTTCATCCAGTGCATGTAGATCGGCTGAAACAAACATCTTAAATGTGAACTGTGCAATATGATTTTTCAGATAAAGTTCGAACGCATATGACCATAAAAAGTCACTATTTATCCTGAGTGTCTGACCTGCGATGTGACAGCAGCCTCCACTGCACCTGCAGCATAAGCCTGGATACTGTCATTGTACTGCTTGCTGGTAGTGACCTCCAAGAACGACCAGCTTAGAAAAACGTTTGCAATTAAATACAGTTTTAATCAAAATAGACAAGCACAATTTCAATAGACACTGGTAGACACAAACGGCACGTGACGTCTCTCATCCAAGATTGAATCGAAACAAAGCCGATTTCGGTTCCACTTCACATTGATACCAGCACGTTTTCATAATTTCCATTTATATTGATTGATTGAATAATGTAAGTTTGCACAAAAAGGTAGTGGTACACATTTATACAAAAGATGCTAAAAGGATAACAGAAAATCCTTAAGGACTTATTTCCACTGTGGTCCTGTGTATTCAATCAAGGATAATATGCAGCTGCCGAATTCTTTCTCGAGTAGTCAATGCCAAAGTCCGTTATTTAGGCTACAAAACAATATATCACTCGATATCAACTCACCCCGAGTTTTTGATGTCATCAGTATAGTTTGCCCAAGCAACAAAACCATCTTTATATCCTTCAACGATGGATAACAGTCCAGTTTGCTTATCAATAATAGCAGTATGTATTTCTGCTCGAACTGACGTAAAAGAAAAGTAAAAAACGTATAAAATCATAAAACTATTCATTGTTGTTAAACTCTTTCCATGGCTAAACGACATGTTTTCAGAGTATGTCATGTGATTGTTGGGCAGTGGGCATGTTATTGGACAATGGACATCATGTGACCATAACCTAGGACGCACTTTCAAAATAAGAGCTCAGACAGTTCCGAGCTGATAAACCAGCCAATAGTAAAATATTCACACAATATCAGAAATGACAACATTGTATAAAGCATACATTCTAATTTTATATAGCATTTATTACAATAGTCCAATGTTCTCTGTTTGAGGCGCAATCTAGAAATTAAAGGGTCATGATCACAGGCGTTCTAGGTCTAAATATCTTTGTGATTTAACATTTTCTACTTGGGTCCTCCACACCATCTGAGGTGCATATGTTGACAGTTCTGTTCTCTCAGGTTGTCTGAAGATCATGGCATTAAACAAGGGGACTCAATCTTCTTCAGTTGCTGTAGTTTCCATCGCCTCCATAATTCCTTCCAAGACCTCTGCCTGTTTACGTTTTTTGGGAGCCACTGAGGGGAAAGGAAAAGGTAAATGTGTTAAGAGTTTGTTGTGATGCAACATGCATCAACTTGTGTTGTAGTGGCTGAGGTTGGTGTTACCATGAAAATGTTCAGCAGTTTTTCGTCTCAACTTCTCCACTGTGTCTTCAGTGTCAGCCCATTCTAACACCAAGCGTCTTCCGTACAAATGGGTGCTGTGGCACAGTGCAGCAAAGGCTTTCTATAAAGACCACAACAGTGCGTTATTATGGGCAAGCTATACAATTACTGGGTACATTTCTCCCTTAAATGAATATATGATGGGATGGCTCACATAACCAGAAAATCAGACACCGGTAATACGGTATGCACATTTGCAAACACACCTTGGCTTCCTGTTTGGTAAGGAAGTCAACAAAGCCAAAGCCCCGATGATTCCCTGATCCAGCTGCTTTCTTAGGGAGACGGACTGTCTTCAGCTCTCCAAATGTACTGCAGGCAAGGAGTAAATCTTATTATTAGAATCCGTAAGTTGTCTGGTGTTTATCTTTTCGCCTCTTGTAGTGCAATTGTCTCCAAACTTTGCACAAAAAAAGTCATGGGTTGGGTCATTCAACTTTCATGCTTTCAACTATCATAACTTTTTAACATTCGTTAAAAGTCACATAGACAAGTGGTCTCAAGACACTTTAAATGTAAAGCAGAGACCCGACATTGTCCAATGGGACTGGGGGTTAACTTATGGAGGCAGGGGAGTTGGGGGTATGGACATCTATTCAGGGACTTGGAAGTATGAAGGTACGGAGGTGGGGTTGGGTATAAAGAGTTGGTATGCGAGAGAATTATGTTGGGGGGGTTCACATAGAATGGGGCCTAACGCCTGCAGGGCTCTTTTTTCTAGTTTACCTAATTAACAACCTTGAATGTGGGATGCCAAACAATAAGACAACTGTGTGTGTGTGTGTGTGTGTGTGTGTGTGTGTGTGTGTGTGTGTGTGTGTGTGTGTGTGTGTGTGTGTGTGTGTGTGTGTGTGTGTGTGTGTGTGTGTGTGCGTATGCGTGTGTGCGTGTGTGTGTGTGTGTGTGTGTGTGTTACCAGAAGAGCTCTCTGATTTCCTTGACAGTAGTTTGGAAGGGGACATTGCGTACAAGGATCTTAGATCCTGTCTGCTTCTTGACATCCTGCTTCTTCTTGTGGGACACATCAGCAGACCTGAATATAAGGAAAGGTGATTTAATAAGTAACGATAACTTTCAGCCCCTGCCACCTTATATTTGACCCATTATCAAATACATATGAAATATGTGCCAGCACCAACTCTAAGTCTAAGGGACCTAAGTTAAAGCTAAACATATAGTCGATCAATAATGCATGCGTTACATACTTTTGGAATCTCTTACAGACTTTTCTTTTTGTTTCAGTATCATAAAGAAATAATTTGAAAGAAATTAAATGTACTTTACTCCTAAGTATACAGATAAATGAATGAAATTAATTTAAGTTTTACTTTAACATGGGCCTATTTCTTTCTATCTTTCTTTTATTTATTATTTTCCTTTCTTGCTTGGAATAGGTGAAGGGTTGTATTGTGTCTGTATAATGTATGCGCACAAAAAAAAGAATCTTACAAGGAATTGTACATGTGAAAACATGGTTATGCAGCCACGCCCGGAAGCCGGCAAAAACTAGAGTTCTCAACAGGCCCGCAAATGAAGGCCCCCGGCCCTACCTAGGCCTTCATCAAACTTTGTACACTCAAGACACTGCCCCCACCGTCACCCTTAGATCACCATATATGGAGCCGACTTGTTCTGACATTCCATATGTTGATCTGACCTCATCAAACGCTGTACACTCAAGACATGCTGCATATAATATATGGCCAGTACAGAATTCATTCCATATGTTGATCTAACCCCCATGCCAAAGAAAGCGACAGCGCTCGCCGCTCGCCCAGCAGTCTGCCGTCACCCTGGTGGATGTGTGCACTCGACCCGTCACTTCTCGCCCTCAGGGCGTCTCACTGGTATTGTTGTAAATAATGTATTTGCGAACGCAGTGAGCACTTACTATGAGACCTAGCAGATCATGTCTGTCTGTGTGTGTGTGTGTGTCCCCTTTGTGCCCATATATGGAGCTGAGCGATTTGTGAATCACTCAGCTCCATATATGGGCACAAAAGGGGCCAGGTCCACATATACAGTAACAGCGGGACAGACAGACAGACAGACAGACAGACAGACAGACATGCACACACACGAGCTGCGTTCGCTTCACGCGTTTGTGCGTCTTACTTGTTTATTTAAGACAGTATATTTCTGCTGTTTAATCACAAGGGTTGACACCTTCACCTACCAAATTCTAGCTAAACTACATCTCTTTTTTAGGATGACTGTCATCTTCTCATCTAGACATGACACTATGTCCCATCTCATATCATATATCATATCATACCTTGTGGCTTTCTCAGAAATCTTCAGCTCTAACTGGTGGTCATCCACATTACAATGCTGCAGAGACGTTGAGGGAGAGAATATAAATCATAGGTAAATGGCTGGTTTAGGAAGGTCAGTGTGATTAGGAACAGTGTTCAGTAAAGACTGTCATTACTTGTAGCAGCCTCATGGCTTTCTGTGCTGCATCCGCGGTCTGATACTGGACAAAACCGTAGCCCATGGACAACCACTTTCCTAGATTAGAGAATAGCACAAGATGGTTATTTATTAGCCTGGTTAATGAACCAGACCGAATCAGCCGTTGGCAAAAAAAGAATTGCCTGCCGGCAAATAGTTATTTATTGCCATCTGGGATTACATACTGTATGATTTTGGGCCAGTTCTCTTAGTTGTGTGCCAGTATCGTGCATGAAAATAGTGCAATCTACAACAGGTCATGATGCATTGTGAACTGAAGAGTACCCCACTTTCAAGAGGATGATACAGTTTCAAATGATGGATTTGTTTTAGGACCTGCTTTATCTTTCTTCTTGGAGATAGTGCACGTCTTCACTTTTCCACATTTGGTGAATGTCTGTAAAAAAACAAAACATCTATCACTTATATTGAACAAACTGTTCATCACCAGTCTTTAATTCCATGTAAACTGAGGGTCTCATTACAACTGAACTTACCGCTTGTAGTTTCTCCTCTGTTGTGCAGAAATTAAGATTCTTAACAAAGAGTGTGGAACCTGGAGCAGACTCCTCCTCCTCTTCCTCCTCTTCTTCTTCCACCACACCCTCTGTCTGTCTGTCTTTGGAGACAGACAGATCTAAAAGATATGATTATTCAAATGACCCATTTTGTATCTTAAAAGAAACAAGCTATTGAGAATGTCATGTGTGCCTATTTGTGCACTGTTACCTGGTTCCGGTCTAGCTGCTGTAAACACCCCCACAGGGGCCCACTCCAAATATAGTGGGATGTGATGGAACTAAAATGGAGACAAGAGTAATTAACATCAATACAATACATTGAATGTACTGTACTGTGAATGTACTGTAGAAAGGGCAGTACAAACCTTGCTGTAGGCTAGCCTGGTGAAGGCACGTTTTGCTTCAGTTGGCTCCAGAAATTCTATAATGGCAGTGAGCCCTGAAGGAGGCAGCAGCACCCGACCCAAAGAGCCATGGGGTGAGAACAGCTCCTCTAGCTCTGACACAGTCACACCCGCTGGAAGGTTTTTTACCAACATCACATATGTACTCCTGGCTGATGCTGCCTATTTACAAGCAAGCACACAGAGCTTATAGTACAAAAAACTATTATGTATGTATTGTATACTCACTATACTATGCAAGCTTGCAACATACCTGGCTGAATGAATCCAGAGACACGTTATTGTCCAGAAGGAACTGGCGAGTCTCCTGGACGATCTGGGTCTCCCCTAGAGCCATCCTCACTGCAACGCTACCCTTTGATTCCTGCAGACAGGGACAAAGGACCACACTAGCATGAAGTAACCTTTAGAATACATGCGAGACTAAATGATATCTTAAGTAGTAAGGGTGTATGCAAGTATGGACAGGGGCACATGGGATGTATTGGGGCGAAAACATGGGTCATGGGCAAGTGTAAATAGAGAGAGGTACGCAAAAAGAACAACTCACATGGTCTAGAACTTGGCTTTTGGTTGTGTTGTATTTCTCAGCAATGGCATCTGCCACGGCACTTGTACCCACAAACAGAGTGTTCCAGTTGTGGGAGCTAGATGGTAAATTAGAAATAGAAGGGACAGGAAATGAGGTGTGTGTGTGTGTGTGTGTGTGTGTGTGTGTGTGTGTGTGTGTGTGTGTGTGTGTGTGTGTGTGTGTGTGTGTATTAAAAAAATACCATGACTTTCTTTTTACATTAAACTTCTTTTAACATTAATGTTATACTATATATTAAATAAATATTATATTATATTATAATATATTATCATTCAAATCTTTTATTTGCAATATCCTCACGGCCCACCAGTGGGCCAAGGTCCAGCTGGGCCCACAGATTGACAATCGCTGCAGTACCTGGAACTCGCAGCTTTATTTTTTGCGTCTTTCTGTCGTTTATAAGAGGAAGACCCAGGGGCACCAGAGTCTGACGAATCCGTTTTTTCCTTCTTCACGGTGGAGGGAAGCAGGTGAAGCATCCTGCCCTGAAAGCATGACAGAAACACAAAGGTCACAATTTGTTTCGCATCAAGCCAAAATCTGAGCCCAGTTATTAACTACATTTAATTAGTGCCGTGATATTTTCCACCCTAAAACATGATCATCAGGTATTATTATTATTATATAAGGAGGAAGAATGTTGTCAAACAAAGTGTACAGTATTTGTTAAAATGTCGTTTTTATGTGGATATGCCCAACAGTTCATTAAATATGCCTGATTTGCGTGGTGATGGGGGGGTGAATGATTCACCTGAACTGAAGCCACACCCACAGCTGTTGTTGTATGAGAACGGGGAGGGGAAGATATTGTGATGTCACTATATCACAGTTTCTTTCATTGCCACATTTGACTGTCAAGGTTTCAGCCTCCAGTCCCTATTTTCCTGTTGCCGTTTGTTTTTGT
Organism: Protomyctophum bolini; assembly: GCF_963924005.1. Classification (NCBI taxonomy): domain Eukaryota; kingdom Metazoa; phylum Chordata; class Actinopteri; order Myctophiformes; family Myctophidae; genus Protomyctophum; species Protomyctophum bolini. Next base: position 25,426,606 of record NC_137867.1, on the reverse strand, counting down.
TTTTCCTGTTTCTGCTGAAAAAAGTGATTCTGTAATTCTGTGATCTGATGATAATGTCTGCATTGTCAATAAACCGTCCATCCGACGTGTCCACACATTCTAGGGAATCCAACCGACGGATTCAAAGGACGTCCCAGGGCAGGGGTGCCCATTACGTTGATCGCGGTCGACCAGTCGATCGCAAGCGCTCCGCAGGTAGACCGCATGGCCAAAAAAAACTAAAAAAACAATTCTCGCCTCGGGCAGGCGGCGGCGGCTTTAAAACCCCCCACAATGCAGTGCCTTGTTTTCAAGTGTGGGGAACGTCGGGTCTGTTCTGTTGTTAAACAAACTAATTAAAAGGATATCTATCCATCATTGTTCATATAGGAAGATGCGCGTGGCAAAGAAACCTAAAACATATCACTTCCATGCAGAGTGGGAAGAAGATTATTCTTTCACGATGTCACATTCAAAGTCCAACTGCGTTTGCCTTACTCGAGCCCATCGCTACATTCATGTGCTTCCCATTCAGAAGCTGATTCCATTGCCTCGAAAATAGCAACACTTTTTAACATGAACTCTTCTGCGTTGGAGAATGAGATCATGGCACTGCAGGCTGACATACAGTTAAAGTTGCGCGCCCGCGATGGAGAGTTTTGGAAATTACTCGTGGGGGAAAAGTATCCAAACATCAGGACTTGTGCAGCCTCGCTCACAGCGTTATTTGGCTCCACATATTTATGTGAATCAGCGTTTTCCCACATGAAGATAATTAAGTCCAAATATCGTTCCACGTTGACGGATGATCATTTGGAGGCCTGTTTAAGACTAGCTGTCAGCAGTGACTGTCCGGATTACGCAGCGCTGACGGACTCCATTCAGTGCAAGGCTGCAAGCAGTCATCTGATTAAAGGGATAGTTCAGATTTTTTTTACTTAAATTGTATGAAATACTTTCCATTAATATAGTGGTTGCAACTGTATTAATTGATTACCAGAGTCCTGTGGTGGGAGTTCTGCTCTGGTTGAGTTGAGTGGTGCATTATTCCTTCATGTGATTGTGTATGCTTTTTATGTGTTATACTTTTAATATTTGTAACATTTTATGAGCAATATATTACAAATTGAAATTGATTGACGTTATTACAAAGAGTATCTTTAACAAAAAATCTCTTCTTTGCAATGTGGGGTAACGAAATAAATAGAATTGATTTTGAAACAGTCCAAATGCCTTAATGTTATTTATTTTGAGTATTTTAAGCAATGGGATAATATTTCTTTGGTTGGTAGATCACCTTGAGCTGGCAATTTTAAAAGTAGACCTCAAGTCAAAAAAGTGTGGGCACCCCTGTCCTAGGGCATCTTCAATGATATCAGGCTTGAGAACAATATTCAGATTTTTATTTTTTTTTAGACCCTAAGGCCACCATACGCTTCGCTCTTCTTTCACCAGCGGTCCCGGTTACTTCCTAGTGTACCGCGGCAGAAAGAATGCCTCGTCTCTCCTAATATAGAGCGCTCTCCGTGGTTTTGACCTGATGGATATACTAAGCTCTTCATTTCTGACTGCCTCTCGTTCAAAATAAGAACGCAATGGATTATTTAGCGATAAAATTAAAACGAGAGAAAGGTAAGCAAGCAAAGAAATATCTCAGTTATTATTATTATTATTATTATAAGATCAGTTTACCTGGAAAATGTGTCCATCCAGCTGAGCTAGAGCTGCCACAGCATTCTCTGGAATCATGTATGTTACAAAGGCGAAACCTTTAGTCTTCTTGGTTAAGTTGTCGATGGGGAACAGCACATCAGACAGCGGACCTGCATACAATGTGGAATCATGACCGTTGTAGTGACTAATTTGTTTGCATTTGCATGCACTGTACATGTGCGTACATGTGCGTATATGTGTATGCATGTACTTATGTGTTTTAACACACCATGTTTAGTGAACAAATCTTTGATGTCTTCCTCTGTGCAGGTGTAGGGAAGGTTTCTCACAAAAAGTCGTCCTGATTCTGCAACGTCTTCCTCTTCTTCGTCGTCTTTCAACTTTCTGGTGAAGTCCCTGTCAATCTCCTTCTGACTCTTGTCCCTCCAACTCTTACTCTGCACATTCACCCGGAACATCTCAATGTAGCGCCCCCCTGAGGCACACAGAGGCCACACAGAGACATCAAAATCTGCTCCAGATTTACTATGAATACATCTCAATGTAGCGCCACCCTGACAGCACACAGAGGCCACACAGAGACATCAAAATCTGCTCCAGATTTACTATGAATACATAAACAAACACAAAAGAGTAGAACATATGTTTACTCACCCATATAATCTTTGTTCTTCTTCAGTGCCTTTTCCACCTCTTCATCAGAGTGCAAGTCCACATATATATAACCTAAAACATACATTACAAAATCTGACAATTATCCACATAAGTCATGAATCGAAAAAAAGAGAGAAATGATCAGGAACATAATGTATGATTATGAATAGTGTCACTCTCACACCTGTTCTATTGCCACTTTCGTTCCTCCCAATTCTGATAGCGGCGGGCTTCAGAGGGGTCATGAACTCTCGTACTTGTTGCTGGTGACATCACACATTAAGAACAAAACAAAAATATTTTTTGAATTAGGTACGTATGAATCAATGTCACTTCTCTCCATTCTACTCACCTGTGTATCTCATTACTCACTCACCTCTTTAACTGTGAAAGGGGCTCCTCTTAGTTTTACTTGGAAGTCTGTGGTAGGTTCAGTCTAGGGAAGGCAGTATCAGTGTTAACCAGCGGAAACATAGGGTTGATACTAGATGGCCATCCTAAAAAGGACAGACATCCCAACAGAACACACTCACCACACATTACTATAACCTAAACAAACACATCCCCATTGTAGGGTTAAGTTAACTCTACTAATAACCTAACCTTAATTAATTCAACCAAAGCCTAAACTATATGCAGAACTTCCATCCATTCTTGAGTGGCCATGTAGTGACAAGACAACTGCAATGTATGTATGGAAAATAATATATTTCACTTACTGCATGTATAGGGGGAAAGGTTATAAGAAAGCAATTACCTCCTGTTTTGCAGTTTTTATGGTTTTGCCCTGCTTCTTATCCAGGGACGATACAGCTGTCTTGGTCTTTAATGTGTCTTTGTCACCACTCTCATAGGCACTGTCTGACTGAGGCAAAGGGCATTGTACTTGTACATCATCTTTGTTATCATTGTCTTTGTTATTATCTTCATTTTTTTCAACATCATCCCCTTCTCTACTATGATCCATGGTGTCTTGTGTCTGGACCACTTTGGAGCGCAGGTAATCCATATCAGACAAATCAGTTTTCAGTGCTTCTTTGGTGGCCTCTGAAAACAACACATAATAATAATAATCACATTTGGTTTTACTGTAGATACTTCTAAGGACATAAATCATTTTGTATTGCAATTTTATAATCTAAAGTAGCCAGATGACCAACAATCTACACCTAATGATACGTATAGTGTCTAAAATCAATTCATAATCTAAAAGAGGAAATGAAAAACAACAGCATCACAAGGCGGTCCTTCATATTCGGAGCAGTATCAGGATTGGTTTTCAAAGCAGTGGGCAAAAGTTAGTTGTTTTTCTCCGACATTGAAACGCATTTATTGCGCACGCACGCCGCACGCACGACACACACACACGACAAATATTACCCACCCTGATCTTCACAATTTTCCTCTTCCTCTTCTTCACATTCTGACTCCTCAGAATCAAAGTTGAGGTAATCATCAGTTGCGGGTTTCTGTTTCTCTTTTGGTAGTTTTCCCGTTGCAGCTTCAGGGGCAGCTGATTGTTGCAGAACATCGTTGGCCCAGGTGGGTACCTGACTTCGATTCTGATACACTGACACAAACTCCTTGAAAGTGTCATCCTCTTCCAGCTGACAAACAAGATTAAACATCAAACATCCAAACATAAATCACTAAGTTTATATATTTTGCTTAACATACAGTATAATCATATCTATATGTTTTGATGGTGTGTGTGTGTGTGTGTGTGTGTGTGTGTGTGTGTGTGTGTGTGTGTGTGGAACGGAGCATCAACTTCCACTGACTAATGCCCGATGTCGCCTCCTATGGGCGCAACAACAAAGACAGCGACAACATTGGACTGAGTTGAGATTACAAGGAAAGACTGCATGTCTTCCTGCTGCGGACCATTCTGTCTCTCACTCTGTGTTCAAAAAATTTGCCATTGATGAGTGCATTGTTGTTTTTACTTTGAAAGCGAGATTACAGGTTCTACCTTCTAAACTTAATCTCTCCATCTGGTTTCCAGGCAATCATGCTCCTCACTGTATCCATCATGGCCATGAACAAATAGCTGAAACCATGTCCCACATCTTAAATGGTTGCCATGTTTACAGGGGCCTTTACATATGTAGGCATGACAGAATAGTGGATTTGATATCGAAAGACATCTCTTCCATTTTCAGGTCCTCCATCATGCTTTATAAGCATTCTACTGTGAAGCCGAGGATGTTTAACCTGTGTAATGATGATTCTGTGTTCTCTAACATTTCAGCTAACACCCCTGATGTCATTGTTGTAAATGAAAACCTTAGAGAGGTGTTCATTCTCGAGGTCGGCTGTACCTTTGACTATAGCCTGGAAGAAGCCTTTCTAACCAAAGTGCTGAAGTATCAGCAGCTAACGCAGACCATCTCACAGCTAGCACGGCTACGGCTTTGGCAGCCTAGGGCATGTGCATAAGTTGGTTGTGAGGGGCTTACAAATGGCCGGCCTTTCCAAAAGGAAATTGCTCAGTTTCAGCCATTATAGGAAGCCGCTCAATTTGGAGGAGGCGTTGTTTCCTTTATCCATGATTTATGTCTGCTGCCCTGTGTCCGACATGTCAGCTGTACTGTATGTAACGATGCTTTGCCGTCCATGCACGTTTTAACTGGCTGCTCTCCCACTGTCAAACTGCACTGGCAGTGTTTATGTCCTTTGTACAGTAACAAGGTATTCCTGTACTTCTCATTATGTGGACATAAATAAACATTTCAAATGTGTGTGTGTGTGTGTGTGTGTGTGTGTGTGTGTGTGTGTGTGTGTGTGTGTGTGTGTGTGTGTGTGTGTGTGTGTGTGTGTGTGTGTGTGTGTGTGTGTGAGTGTGTGTGTGTGTGTGTGTGTGTGTTTCAAGAGATTGACTTACTTTGCCCAAAACACTCAAGGTTTTTTGTTTCTTCTTCTGAGGGTAACAATAGCAGAACATATGTGCAAATACCATTAGACAATTTTAATATAGGATATGTAAGAAGTTAACAAATAGGTCAGTTTTATTTTAAGTTGTTGTACACACAATACCTTTTCATTGGTTTCTTTAACAGCCTGTGTACCTGGGCCTGTGCTCTGTGTGTGCTTGCTCCAGGCTTTTGCTTTAGTGGGGTCTCCAAAAGATTTACACATCTCCACCTGCAGAAAAGGATGGGAGGTAAGCAAAATTGCAAGATGTGTCAAGACAGGGCTGAAATTGAGGGCATGATGGAACCAATGGTTTGAATCATCCAGCTTACCGTCACTCGAGATGTATCAACAAAACTCTTGTTGAAATGTTTTAAGGCATTATCTGCATCCTCTTCGGTTTGAAATCCAACAAAACCAAACTTTCGAAACTTGCCATCCTTTGTAAACTTCAGAGTGCAGTCTGTCAAAGTTCCAAAGGCAGCAAACATCCCCCGGAATCTATCCTCCTTCATCTACAGGGGCAGATCACATTTTCAAGTTTATCGCAACTTGCAAGATGTTTGCATACTGAAAACCGAATTAAATTATTAGCTTCAGCAGAGACTGTCTGCAACCCATTGTTTGGATCGATTCTGGCATTTTGATCAAAACAAGATAAATCATGGGGCGCGTTCGGAAATAGCGCACTGAGCGCATTGTGCAATGCAAACTAATAGGCGGGTGTGCTCCGGTGTGGTATTTCCGAACGCACCCATAGTCTCTGTTGAGGTCGTGATATTCCCCATTGCAAATGAAAAAAGAGAAGGACATGATAAACAATAAATTGATGGTAAATTTAGGTCTGATAATGATGTACCGAGCTTGTTCAAATCATATACGTTCCTAGCCGCAATTTGCAACACTTGTATTAAAAAAACGTTAAGCTACTTTCTGTCAAGAAATTCTGTGCAGGTGATTCTTTTGTAGTAGTGTAGTGTTGTAGTTGGGAAGAGCTCGTCGAAGTCACTGAACGGTCTTGCGTACCACCCGTTTCGAATTTGCACATAATGCAGGAGCAGCAGCACAAAAAACGAGTGCTTCCAAACTCCAACACTTAAAGATGGTATTGCAACTGATTCATCCCATTATAAAACATCTAGTTGTTGCAAATTGCAGCTAATACGTTCCAACCATTTTTCAAAGCATATTTTCCAGAATCCAGAATGAGAGGCCTATATAAATTCCTGCAAATCTGTGATATCCACTCATTTCGGGGATAAACAATACATTGATGGGTAAATGTTAGCCTCAAGCCTCCCAGTCTTACTCATCTGCTGGAAAATGTAGGTGTGGTAAAATGATGTACCATGCATGTGAAATATAAATAATAATCATATACGTATTATATGCAACCATTTTCCAAAGCATACATTTATTCTTTATGTTTTTACATTTTGAGAAAAACAGCAGAGATGCCCTAGCCTTGGATCAAGACTATCGAGGTAGTAGGTGTACTGTTATGGTCCAGGGCTAGTGTAACTGTATTCTTATCGATGTCAAAATCAATAAAAATACTAGCCATGGTTCACGTCATGACGCTTGTCATGATAATCATGGCAGTCACGTTATGATGTTTCAGGGCTAATAAAAATGTAGACTCCCATAGATGCATGTTTATCGATTCTGACGTTCTAAATTTTAAAGAGTCTAAATCTTAAGTTACCATGCACTGTATCCAATGTAACTGTAATAGAGTAATCTTTCTACATGCACAATACCATACTCTATTTCGCGGAAAATCTGGCAAATGTTAACTGCATACATTACTTACCCCGTTGGGAAGGTTTTTAACGATGATCCTTGACATGTCTGATACTTTTTAAATGACACAATAAACATAAATTTGGATTTACGTGAATGTCAGGATGTCAACAAACAAGCATGGAACTTTCCCTAGGTCGCCATTTTGAGTAGGCGGTGCTTAGAATTCTTAGCATCCGGGTATGGACCGGTATGGACATCGTCAAACAATAAAGGAAAAACAGCGCCCTCTTGACGCAGATAAGTAAGCCTGGGACCGAGGCTACTCTTGACGTGAGTCAACTGTGTGTATAAAATAGCTCAAGGCTCTATTGCTGATTACTTAGTTTAGGACCCCCGCAGTGGTGTCCGATTAGAACTTAAACCAGGATGCTTTGACTTCTGCCTTCTCCCTGAAGCCGACCCTTGTTATAAGCCTATGCCCCTATTCTCCGACTATGCTTAATTGTCACGATGACTAAGCCAGTTAGATCTATCCATATATGGTTATACCACATCTATCTGATATCAGCACTAGGTCGGCTCGGGCCAAATATAGGGATTGTCATACATGTCATATGTCATGTAGCCCAACGTCAGTCAGAGTCTTCGTTACTGTGTGTGTGTGTGTGTGTGTGTGTGTGTGTGTGTGTGTGTGTGTGTGTGTGTGTACGTGTGTGTGTGTGTGTGTGTGTGTGTGTGTGTGTGTGTGTGTGTGTGTGTGTGTGTGTGTGTGTGAATACCTTTATACATATATTTGTGTTTGATATCTAGAGAAGTGAACTACATTTTCTCTATAGGCTTTGATTGATTGATTTCATCACGTGAAATCATGGAGACCCTTAGATCTCCATATATATGGTTATCAGTCCAACCACTGTGGTCAATATTAAGCTCATATGGGAATGTCAATATATGGCCATATCGTGATATTCTGATGATTACCTGTGTGGTTGCCGCGACACAGTGTTGTCACACTTGCAAATGAACCAAGTTGGTACAACACATGGATCTCCATAATTATGTGGAACTGACTAGCATCACCTGGATCTCCATATATGAAGATCACAACACTGACCTCATCAAACCCTGTATAGCCATACATGGTTTGACATACAGATCTGAATATATAGAGCCGGCCAGCAACTCTATTGACCTCACTGACATGACACCAGATTAATAGTTTAACGTCTGCTTCTCAACTGTGCCATATTAAGAAGCTCTGTTGTTTCATACTGGTTGTAGGCTTAAACCATTTATGAATTTGTGCTCCATATGAACATGGTCGTGACTCTTGAGTTTAACTAAATGAATGAATTCTTCCTTTCATTCTTATATTCATACAGTATGGCATTTCTTGTTTGTTTTAAAATGTATAGATTTATTTATTTATTTTTAAGAACAAATAAATGGGATTTTTTTATTATTTTTGTTTTACTCGAGTCGTGACCCACTGTTTGGGAAACGGTGAGTTCCAGCATCTTCAGAATATTGACAGACGGGGTCACGAGTCATGGCCAAAGCATTTCCGGGGGTCCCCAGCCAAAAACGTTGAGAACCCTCTCTAGTCCACATGGTTCTCCAAGGGGAAGAGGGACACATTTGCTGATTTTGCTGATTTTTGCTGATTTTCACAAACAGCCTGCCAATTGTGTTACCGGAGGCAACAGAATCCCCCTGCACTCACCTGAAAATTTACATATTTTTTCCATTAACAAATGAATACAAGAACACTCACCCTAAAACACCCTGGCCCTGAGAGTCAAATTCGACGACCATGGAACAGTCGCCATTCCTAAACATAACCTCAGTAAAACTATGCCTAAACCCTAAACCCAACCTTATTCCTAAAGGAAAACTATGCCTAAAGCCTAAATGTATTCCTAATCTTAACCTCAGTAAAACTATGCCTAATCCTAACCTCAGTAAAACAAATACAAGAACCATGCATGGGGGCGTATGGTCCCCAAAGAAATGTGGTTGAGTGTGTCTTGGGTTACCAGGCAGTTAGACATACCCTGGCACAACATCACTGATGGTGGTACAGTTTATTTAAAAGTGCAATCTTTATCTCACAGACAATAAATGGTCATAGGGAAAAAGAAAATCAGCTATATCACACATGCACGCTCACGCTCGCGCTCGCGCGCGTGCACACACACACACACACACACACACACACACACACACACACACACACACACACACACACACACACACACACACACACACACACACACACACACACACACACACACACACACACACACACACACACACACACACACACACACACACAGAGGGAGAACAAGAGAGAGAGAGAGAGTCCGACAGACAGACACCTCCCAATTTAGCTTAGGTACTAGAGTACAATGAGAATCAGCAGCATTGCTTTCCCTGATGATTATGTTGCATCATTCAAGCCACGTGGGAACTGAAATCTTTGATGCACTGCATTCAAGTTTCTGATTTAGAACTATCTACTTCTCGTCTCAGAGCGTTTAAGTGGTTGAGGTCAAAGCAAAATGGACAGGGGGCAATTATAACAGTAACACACTCAATAATTCTAATAAGAAGCAAGCGAGGGATGAGACTTCTTCTTCACATGCTCAGTACTAGGGTCCTCTCTCTACCTATGGAAGAGTATAGAATGATCACTTCATCAATTCATCTCAGCAGAAGTTTATAAAAGTACAGACGGTATAAAAGTAATTTTTTTAATGTACAATAGGCTATTTTCCTTCTGTTGTCTAAAGTTTAGATGACAGAAAATTTAAACTAAGGTGAATTGTATGTGAGATACAATTCAAATACATTTAGTCTAAATACCGGTAGTCCAAATTTGAAAAACAAAATACCAAATTGACCTGAATATAAGACTACGTTTTTCCCCCCAATGTTAATATCCCAAAAAACGGGGTCGTATTATAATCGGGGACTAAACTTTTTGACATTCAATGTTATTATTCTACAAATGAGTCTTGAAAAATGGGTGTCGTCATATAATCAGAGTCGTCTTATATTCGGGACAATACGGTAATCCAAATAAAAATAAAAACAATAACTAATTATAAAACATTCTTAAGCAACAATGTTGTAAAAAATAAATATTACTTTGTGCTTTTATTTTAGATGCAGTGAGTGACTTGTTTTTTTTGCCTTTAAACAGAAAACTAATGTTTTTTAGCCTAAGGGTGGCACTACTAGAGGAAAGGCCATGGGGTCACCAAAAACATATGTTTCATCTAGCTCTGATCCATAGCCTTACTGCTCTTGCCTCCATTAGAGCTATGGACCAGAGCTAGGTTTCATCCTGCAATCTGCAATACATTATGATGAGACATATTGCGCTCAAAGTTTACACTTTGGCCTGAGGGTGGTGCTAGACTAGACTAGAGGAAAGGTGATAGGAACACTTATAGATTAGGGTTCCTCCTACAGGAAGTATGCTTGTTATATTTTTAGGTATCTAACTGAACTGAGCCCCCCTTAATTAGTATCAAGTCAAACATGAATTATTAAACTAAACACAACAATATAGTGTTTACACTGAATACTGTGTAGGTGGTGTTCACCTATAGTCTCACAGTAGCCAGTTGATTAGAATCTAAATCTAATGCCTGGGGTTGACAAAAAACAAACAAAGAAAAAAGGAAAAAAAAATAAGCCTGACATTTCACAATTGACCAACCATGGGCAAAATCCAGTCATGCTGACTTATGATTCAGACTGAAACATTTGTTCACCTGATAGGGGCAGCAGATTAGTCTTCATCACAGGCAACATAGTTTGTAATACGTGTTAGTGAAAGCTTCCATGAGTTGTATTTCAAAAAGAGCTTGTAAACTGTGCTGTCCTTGGTTCTAGTGCATAATTGTTTATAATCGTACTAGTCTTCCGCCTGTCTTTCTTTTGGAATTCATTGTGGATTTGTAGAAAAGTCTTGTTCTTGGTTTCAGGAACAAAAAAGAATATGTAGCTTCCCACAAACAGGCAAATGACCATGAAAACCAGGAAACAGTACTGCTGTAGTCCAGTCTGTGGAGACAGAATATATTACTTACTATCTTAGATGAGCTTTATTAAACAGTTCAACTTTCAAGCCCTGTTTCCTGCTGGTAACCATTAACTTTTGAGCTGTACCAAGTAGAAACCCAACATTAGAAGATAAAGATTGTGGCATAATAGACACCTACCACAATAAATGGGAAGATCATGCCTATGAAGAAGAAGCTGAACCAGTTCACAGAACCTGCAATTATGTATGCAGCAGGGCGCGTGGTTTGTGTGAAAAATTCCGTGGTCAAGATGTTAGTCACACCACCTTCAGGGCAAAAGGAACAATATAAGAGGTCTTATTTAACAGAACTTGAAGAACAATGGATGAAAAATAACTATTTGTTTTTTGATGAGTTACCTGGTCCTAAACCAAAACTTAGGATAAAAGCAAAAACACACGCCATACTTATATAAGGTACAACTGGGCTGGATTCCTGCAGGGAAACACAGGAAAGAATTATGTTAACTTGATACACACAGGTTTGGTTAACATGCTATTATACTTCATAAAAAATATAGTAAAAAGAACAAGAAAATATTTGAAGGAAAAACAAAAAAACAAGTAGGCTAGTATACCATGTGCTTCCTGTAGGCTACAGTTTAGAACAAAATGTTAAGTTATTCAATTACCTGAAAGGTGAGGCTCACAGTGAATAAAATGCAGCAGATACTCATCAGAGCATACCCTCCCAAGATTAGCACTTTCCTTCCCAAACGCTCTATGAGCATGCCCTAAGAAAACACATAACACGTCACATGGATGCACACCACAGGATTATTTAGAATAAAATAAATAAAGAGAGAAGCATATTAAGTATGCTTCGCAACTCTAATATTGCACTAGTATGTCTAGCACATAGAACCAATATGAAATAATATAGTTGGAAACAGTATCTCACATACTTACACAGGTTAAAGCAGTGATGCATTCACAGGCACCGGTGCCTACTGTTGCATATGGTATTCTTTCATCTGGAATGCCAGATTGTTTGAACACATAATCTGCATAGAAATAAATCTGCAGAGAAGTAAAGAACACAAAATAAAAATAATAATAATGTGCTGTGCAAAGAAAATACATTATGATTTTAGACATCTGGATATCGATATCACTATGCAAATGTCTTTTTTTTGCTGACATTGTTGGTATAACCAGATTAGAATCATCATTGTGAGAAAGCAGAGTTTTAGTGGACAACTGGACATACTGCATTGATGCCATTGAGCTGCTGTGCAGCGTTGATCAAGATGATAGAGACAAGCTGCAAGCGCAGACTGCGGTCACTGAACAGTTCCCATGGTTTCTTGGCTTCGACCCCTAGTGCAGCAATCCTCTCTCTCTCCATATCTTCCATCTCGCCATCATAGTTGCCTGCCCCGTGCAGTTGCTTCAGAGCTACACCCGGGAAACACAAGACGTGTGATTGTGAATAATCTCATTGCCGCATGACACAGTCATACTCTATTATTGCATTTGTTCTGCGCACATGACAGATTCACCTAACAGACAGATCAACCTGTGTAAGCTCCCTCTACAAACCTCCACAGTATGTTATAATGTCTGCTCAAAGACAACGTCTTACACATTATCATGGTATATGCTTGAACATTTATCCATTCTCCACAATTCATGTTTCTGTCTCTGACTATCTGAGATAATACAAGACTCGCTCTGTCTATTCAACCATGCAGTCATGTGCACAATGTGAAATCAAGATTTGCAGTGCATTGCTGGACTTTAATCTATCAACATTAAATCAATATTTGTGTATATATTTCTTCGAGTTTCATTAAAAAGTACAAGAGCGGTTTTAATGCCATATTACCTTTTCTACATCCAACATCATCCCCCTTGTCAATCAATAGGTACCGTGGGCTCTCTGGGAAGAAGGGCAAGATCAAAAGCTGCAGGAATGCTGGGATACAAGTTGTGGAGAGCAGAATGGGCCAGTGTTCCTCATTACCCAGTAGCTCCCTGTAAAATCACATGAATGATATCTCAATAGCAAGGTGAAACAAACACACAGGCATATTAACACAAAAACAAGTTTCAGTTCTCACTTGAGGCCCATTACTTGACCAGTAAAGATCCCACCGGTGATGAAAATTGAGGTACCCATTGCCATGGCACCACGTAGAGCTGTTGGTGCTATTTCCCCTAAATAAAGAGGCTGCACACATACACCAATTCCTGCAAAAGAGAAAAGTTTTAAAACCAAGTTTTTGTCTGGGTATGGGCGACGGGGCGTATTTTCTCATCATTTTTGAGAAATGTAGTTCTCTTTATCTGACATTTAGATGACATTTAGATCTCATTTAGTATAAAGATAGGAACAAGCCTGTTGAAATATTCACCTGCATTTAGGCCTGAGACAAAACGTCCCAATATGAGTAGTTCAAATGCTCCTGTGTGGTAGCTCAAGGCAACTATCAGTGCCGCAAGTAAAGCCAATAAATTATTACCCAGCATTGTTCCTTTTCTGCAACAGAGATCATATACAAAGGAGGAATACATTTAAGCTTTATTTCAAAGGCACACATTTGTAATAAAACAAAAAAAACAAAAACAAAACAATAATAACAATGTAATAATAATGTAATAATAAAAAAAAATCATACCTCCCATACTTAATGGACAAGAATCCACCAATACTATTTCCACAAAACCCTCCTAATGTGAATATAGATACAATAGTGGACCACAGTAGTGTGAGAGTATGCTCTGAGATGGTAGTCTCATAACGTTCTTGCCAGGTGTGGTTGATGAAATTCTGCACAGCCTGAAGTATGGAAAAATATCAACATGTAACAGTTGGACTGAAAGCTGTCCTTATGGTATATAATTATTTGAGAAATCCTAAATATTTCAAAGTTGCAACACAGTTGTATGCTACACTAAACCTTAACCACTTGGCCTTCGGTGCTCCCATTGATTATTCCTAAACATAAATAACATAGAGGCCTATAAACTGTAATATATGCAGTCTCCTACAATGATTGACAGCCAAATAGGGTCATTATTACCTGAGTGGGTGCATTGATGACCGAAACGTTATAACCATACTGAAAGGCCCCTCCAATACCAGCAGCACCAGCAGCCAGTAGAAGTGATTTATTTGGCAACTGCAACCAAAACAGACACAATGAGTCACCCTAATATTAATATAATAATAATAAATACAACCTTTATGATTAATTGCGACCGAATGAATTATGGAATCACGCATTTCCCGTCAGTGTGTCGGGCACCAGTGTGTGTTGGGCACCATATATGGTGCCCAGGTCTTGTGACATGTGTCATCATCAGGGATGGAGTTAAGCCCATATATGGAGACCCCTGAGGTCAACAAAATTGGCCAGCAACTCTACATCTGACCTCAAACATCAAACCCTTAGATCTCCATATATGGATATATGTCAGAACCTGTTCTGACATTCCATATGTTGATCCTACCCCATCCATCATTCCTCTTCGATGTCTCCCTTTTGTTTTGACTGATACCTGTCCATTCAAACTCTAGAGGGGCCTGCTCCAAAGTTATTAGTGCAGCCCGCCCGGCAGAACTATAGAGTTCTCAACAGGCCAGAAAATTAAGGCCCTGTTTGATGAGGGCCCAGGTAGAAAATGTCCCCGCTCCCTGCTACCACCCTTAGATCTCCATATACTGTATGGAGCTGACCTGTTCTGACATTCCATATGTTGATCTGACCTCATCAAACCCTGTACACTCAAGACATGCTCCTAATATGGCCAGTAGAGAATTCATTCAATGTTGATCTGACCCCCCCATGACCAAGCGCCAGCGCTCGCCCAGCAGTCTTCCGTCAATGAGGCGTATGTGTGCACGCAACCTCGCCCTTTAGGGTGAGGTCGCTTCTCGCCCTCAGGCGTCTTACTGGTAAATAGAAATTAGAAAACTAAAAATACAGCTGAGTTTAAGGTAAAAGCTATGAGAAGGTAAAGAGCTATGGACATAAAAATGGCTTTATTTAAATGACAGATTAAAGATTGGTTTTCAACTTCTTCAAAACACTAAGAGATCTTAGATTGTGAGTTCAGGGTATAGGGGCATAGCAGCAGCAGAAGTTTGTCTCACCATACAGTGATTTTGTCAAATGCTTTTAAAATTAAGACCCGAGTGTTTTGTCTGGAACAGAAAATTAAAGGGAGTGTGTGACAAATAAAACGTAACTTTAAACTCAAATCTAAGCCAGTGCCATATTGCCAGAACTGGAGTAAATGATCGCTTGTTTTATGTTAAAATAATTGACGGAGCATTCTGAATTACTTTCTGAAGTAATACAACCGGCTTGTAATAAATGTAATGTATTTAACTTCTGCATCTTTCTGATTTAAAAAAAGTTAAAGTTCTCAGTTCCTGAGATGAAAAATGGCTATGCTTGTTACCTTGTTAAAATGAAAATTACAATTTAGTTTAATGTAATTTAATTACGATCCGAATTTAAAGTCACACCCAGGTCTGTAAACTGTTTTGATCTGTTTACATTCCAGACACCTGGAATGTAGCATGCAGCATCATGACCAGTATTTTACACTGGCGGTAATTGTATGTGAGGCTTAACTGTTATTTATTACATTATTGAAATGAGTATTCCACCCCTCAATACATTTAATCCTGGGATACATACCTTAAATTCCCTTTTACGTTCTCTGGTGCTTAAAAGTAAAGGATGATATTCATCTCCATTTTCTCTCCTGAATCTTTCCATGATTAATTTCTTTAACTTATTTACATTTAAATCCATGTCTCTCAATTCTCTCACAGAAGCACAAAGCTCTCTTCACAACGTTGTCATCTTAAAACAGGAAGCCCTCTATGAATGAGACGATTCACAGAGTAGTAAATATACCGTAGCGAATACAATTGATGAGTTAGCTCATGCGTGACCCAGTGGGAGTGTAAAAACCAAAAGGCGTGGTAAACTAGACAAGAGAATAGTGAAGCTTGTTGAAGGGTACCTTACTGTACAGCAAAATCATCTCTCTCACTTAATTTCAGTTACTAAAATTTATCATATGTTCAGTATCTATTCTCAGTATCTATCTATTCTATTAGTATTTTTTCATACTGTACATGTTTCCCCTTTTTTAATTTCTTCAACTGTATGATTTCCTTCTTTTCATAGAAGTGTATATTTGTATGTCCTTAAATGTTCTGATGAATTGAAGATGGAGGACCCTGATGCGTGCGTGTGTGTGTGTGTGTGTGTGTGTGTGTACAGTATGTGACTGTGAGGGGGAGAGAGAGAGGAGCAGTGGTCTGTCTCATCATGACATAGCTATGGTACTTCAACTACACCCTGGCAGTAAACTAATGTTGCACTGGCCTCTACAGGTTGAAACTTCCAACTGGCTTTATTGAAAGTCTGTCACTTGGGGTGTATTTATTCTTTAAGGTCACCAGACTGGCGGCAACCCACTGATTTATGAGTAAAACATTGTTTGTTCAGGTTCAAGAAAAATAAACAAAAAGGAATAATCAAGAAGGAGAAAGTTTCGACTGTTTCCTAAGGTACTTAAAGGACAACTTTAGTTTTTTTCAACCAAGGTTCATGTTTTAGGTTGTTATTAGAGAAAGTAAAAGATGAGTGTTAATTTTTTTTCATTCTCTGCTTTCTTTCGTTTTAGTGATTTTAGCTGTTTTTGACAGGGGGGCGGGGGCATTCGAGCATGGGGATAAATATGTATTTTTTTACAAAATGTTATAGCGATTTATTTTTTTATTTACTATAGTCCTACTTGAACCAAATAAATTACATCTGGCCACAGAAGATCACAGGATCTACTGAATATGAAGGTAGCCTACAATTTACAATTTAGGCATTTAGCAGACGCTCTTAATCCAGAGCGATTTACATTAAGCAAGAACAAAAGCATGGGAATACATCACATAAAAGCATTTATCATGAAACATGCGTAAGCTAAGAAAGTAACAGTGGAATATCTATATAATGAAACATACATATGAACTATACATATACACTACTATGCTATACATATGTACTATGGCGTGCTATGACTATATACAATGTAATTATAGTGCTGTCTACATAACATGCTATAAGTCTGTATCAAATGCTATCTAAGTCTACAGAAATGCTATCTAAGGGGTAGGGTAAGTGCTATGGGCCATGATGGAGTCTGAAAAGGTGGGTTTTCAGACTACGGCGGAAGATTGGGAGTGATGCTGCAGTTCTGACTGCAATGGGAAGTGCATTCCACAGTTTTGGAGCCAGAAGGGAGAAGAGTTTGAGACGTGTGGAGCGTTGTCCCAGCGTTTTTAGTGAGGGTACTTCCAGCTTCCCTGCGTTGGCTGATCTGAGTGTGCGGGAGGGTTTGTAGGGTTCAATCATACTTGCAAGATATGGGGGAGCCATACCTTTGGTTGCTTTGAATGCCAGCATCAGAGTTTTGTATTCTGTGCGGGCAGCGACCGGGAGCCAGTGGAGGGAGCGGAGCAGGGGGGAGACATGTGAGAATTTTGGCTGGAAGACCAAGCGAGCTGCGGCATTTTGGATCAGCTGGAGAGGCTTAAGTGCACATGCTGGTAGGCCAGTAAGGAGGGAGTTACAATAGTCGAGTTTTGACAAGACTGTTGTCTAGATTAGGAGCTGGGCTGATTCCTGGGTGAGGAACGGTCTAATTCGTCGTATGTTAGAGAGTGTGAACCTACAGGATCGAGTGACAGCTGTGATGTGAGCTTTGAACGAGAGTTGACTGTCCAGGACAACACCAAGATTCCTGGCTGTTGGGACAGACGTTACCAGGGCGTTACCTAGCCTACTAGGGGGAAGCCACACTGTGTGTCATAGGCTCAATATCAGTTTGACACATTCAGTAGATCCTGTGATCTTCTGTGGCCAGATATAATTTCTTGGGTCTAGTAGGACTATAGTAAATAACAAAAAAAGAAATCGCTATAAGATTTTGTAAAGAATATACATATTTAGCCCCATGCTCGAATGCCCCGCCCCCCTGTCAAAAACAGCTAAAATCCCTAAAACGAAAGAAAGCAGCAAATGAAAAAAAAGTTACAATCATCTTTTACTTTCTCTAAAAACAACCTAAAACATGAACCTTGGTTGAAAAAAACTAAAGTTGTCCTTTAAGGTTCTCAAGGATCTATCTATTGTGACCCCAGACAAACAACCACGGTTAGGTGACTCAAATGTCCTCACAACCAAAAAAAACATGAAACTCTATTTTCCCCATCATTTCTTTTTACTTTATAGTAGTGATGCACCGATGTATCAGCCATTGTCAATATCGGTAACGGCAAATACAACCGACATTAACCGATGGCAGTAGCCCATGTTTATTTGTTGTTGATAAGCATAGATTTTGCATTGGCTATGTTGGTGTGTTGGTTATCTGTAGTCTACCAAGCTGTAGATTCTGAACATTTATTTATTGTATTGAAGATGTATTTTTTTCCCTGGACCAAAAGGGGGAAGTAAAAACAACAAAAAATAAATAAACATATATCGGTATCAGTATCGGCTAAATTGTTATTTTAAACATCGGTATCGGCCAAGAATTTCCATATCGGTGCATCCCTACTTTTTAGTTAACCCGACCTTTATCCTATACCCTATAGTATACAGACTGTCATGAGTCATGACTATAGCAAGTATTGCAAGTTGCAACTCAATTGAAAAGATATGTATCTGCAGTTTGACAATAAAATTGACAATGAAACTGCTGATACTGAAGTTCTTTGACTTCTTTCTATGTCTGTTTTGACCTCTTTATGATTATTTCCTGTTTTTGGTTATATAGAAGTGTATATTTGTACGTCTCTACATGTTCTGATTAATTGAAAATGGTGGATCCTATTGTAAACAAGTGTAATGCTTTTACTTACTTATTATATACATTATGTCTTAATAATACTGTGCATACCGGTATATTATACTACTCTGATGTTTCATTGGTGTATATAATGAAGAAAAACTACTTATGCAGATGTTGTTCTATGATGTCATTCCCATTCAAATCACATAAAGAAATATCTTCCAAGCAAACTGACCTAAGCAAAGTTCTTTCACTTTGACCTACCCCTTTCTTTAATGCTGGAGATCCTTCATTTGACAAACTCATTTTCAACGCAAAATATGTCTAAATGCATTATATATAACAGATGTGGGCTACTACTTGTGTTTCAGTCTAAATAGCATGCAGAGGAGACTATGATCTCATAACACCGGGTAGCCGTTTATTAACAGCACATTCCACATGCCTTTGGTATTAGGAGGATTGCTGACCCCGATACAGAGATTATTAACAATTTGTTGCCTTAACTAGAAGTTGAGGTATTTTCAAATGGGCACATTTATGAGAGCAGATAACCATCAGATAACCATCAAACACATAATTCATCCAACAGAGATCAACTTCCTGGACACCACCGTATTTTTTCATACAATAGATCATACACATAAACGACTACTGACAAAAATATATTTTAAGGACACAGACACGCACTACTCCATAAACACAGCTACCACCCAAAGCACACCTTTGCAGGAATCATTCAATCACAAATCATTCGGTTTTTCAGGATTTGGGGAACATTTCAGGCCACACACACACTCTTCACAGTCCTCAGAAGGAGAGGTTACACCAAGAGATTTTTGCGTACCATCAGGAGCAATTCCCTGGCCTCTCTCTCCCCCACCCAGTCACTCTCCACAAACACTCTGCCTCCCACCCCTAAGTCCCTCTCACCCCTAATTCTAACCCGTCCCTAACCTCAACCCTAGCTTTCCTCCCCAGCCACCTCAGAGCATGCATCCCGGTCAGAGGCCTCTCTCTGGCGCGGGGACAAGGGCGCACCTGGACGGGGCCCACACATTACCTTCTCCGCTCTGGTCCATAGCCTTCCTGCTTCGATTCTGCAAATTTCTGCCCTGCAGTAAGGCTATGCGACTTACCGGTTTAAATCTCAAATCGAAATCAGATCAGCCTCTCCTCTTTAGTGGAAATCTCACAAACGTTTGACCTACTCACCAATACAAACACGGGTTGTGTCAATAGAAAGCCTACTTTCCTTAGTGGACGCACTCTGAGCCCCCCACCACACGTATTGGTGAGTAGGTCAAACGTTCGTGAGATTTCCACTAAAGAGGAGACGCTGATCTGATTAAGATTTGAGATTTAAACCGGTAAGTCGCATAGCCTTACTGCAGGGCAGAAATTCGCAGAATCGAAGCAGGAAGGCTATGGACCAGAGCTACTTCTCCTCTATGTCTTCCCTCCTCCAACTCTTCTTCTCCCACCATCCAGGCCATCGGCTCCTCTACCACTACAACACTACTCCCTTTCATAACCACATTTTCACATACACTCCAACCACTACACCACAAGTTCAAACTGAATTTCACCACTACACAACAATCTTACCCCCCCATTACAAACACATCAGGTCATTTCTGCACTAAGAAGGAATAGGAACCACTTTACCTCCCAAGCCCCCACAGCCACATAGGCTACACTCCATTTTAAACCCCGCAAATTAATCAACAACCCCCAGGGCCATAGTCACACTTCCTCCCCCATCACGGATCCCCTGTCTCTGACCACCCCCAATATAGTTTACATCATCACCTGCACAGTGCACACAATGTCATAAACACTACATGTGACACACACTAGAAACACGCCTCAAACAACACCTATATCACATCAAACGAGCAGACATACACACAACCCTGTACACACACTTTCAATACCATGCTATCGCTAACCTCGTCATTTCAGGTCTGGAATGTGGAGTCTGATGGACCAGTGGACAGCGGAAACTAATGGAGCATATAGATGGATCAAAAAATTGCAAACAGTAACACCCACTGGGCTAAATGAAAGAAGTTGATACCTACATATTACACCCACACCTCATCCCTTTTCTGTACATTTTTCTGTTCAAATAAATAAATGGTATCCAGGCCTTGCTCTTTCATTCATGTTGTTTGGTCCATGTTATTGTAGGGGGGAGTAGGAAGTGTGATCCTGATCTTGTGTGTGACATCCCTCATGGCTTGCAATTTCTAAAAACAAAACAAAAACATAACGTGTCGTAGTTTCACCGTGTCAATTAAATATAAACGTTTTGAATGAATTCTACGACAAACCTTGAAGTAGCCTATCCTTCGTGATCATTCGGCCTCAGGGGGGCACCACATCTTCACATGAAGAGCTCGGTGCAACACTATAACTCTTCCCCCGATCGTTTAGAAATGTTACAAACAGGTACTAGTTGGTACTTCTTTTCACAATGTCGGGCAGAAAGCCCCGGTCGGTGGCAAACCCTCTGGAATCTGCGATCACCACACCCAGTGAGCGAATTTTGAAAGAATGCCACAATTTGTATGTGGACAGCAAAAACGGTAAATAGCAATATGTGGATTATGATTCAATTCAATGTTCGGCATGAAGCAAACAAAACCATGCATAGTTGCGATGTTATGTAAGGTTACAAACTATCCAGCAAGACCCATTCTAAAGTTTACTCGAACGCAAAAGCGATAAACTACATATTTATTGTTTAAAGTGATATACAGTAACAGTTAAGAACCACATGCTGCCTTCTGTCATTGTTGTCTGTCGGTTATAACATTGCGTTGACCCTATCTAATCCTTGTGACTCGTCTGGCCGTTTACCCCCCGGGGACTGGTGCTGCACCGCCTGTGTTCTCATGCACCACGTACAGTGTGTCTAATAACTGCAAGTGCAAGGTTCTGCCTGTTTACTATAGTATATGTATTCGGGTTTTGATTATGAGAAAGTACCACTAAACACGTCGACATTCTTCTCAATACATTATGAATTTATGATCCAACAGCGACGTACATTTTTAGATAGCCATATGTCCACAGTGTCTGACTGTCATAAAGTAAGAAATTGCTGAATCCAATATCAGAGTACAGGCATTCACCCAATGCAGGCTACCGTGTCATTAGTCAGAAGGTTGATTGTTCCGAAATTACTATCCCTATCTCTAACCCTAACCTAAACCTAACCGCATTACCGCAAGCACGGGAGCAAACCTGAACCTAACCGCAAGCACGGGAGCAGTGCATGTTCGGACTAACGGGACTTCGGATCTATGGGTAGTTCCCACATGATGCTGCCGCCTTTAGTGGTTTTTGTACCAATCATCACACAAACATAGCGGAGAGTGGCCAGATTATGCCAATAAAGACCCATTGAATTGAATTATAGATGGTAGGATACTAGGATAGGATCTACAAACTGGACTTGACAGTGTTGAATGCTGCAGGCATGCAGGGCAAGGGACAAGCGGTTAAGCATCACACGACCACATGCTCTGCTGCCCTTAACGTGTGTGCGCGCTGCATATAGGCTTGGTGAAGATTGCCAGCAGCCTGGGTGTCCGTCTCCTACCTCCTAGAAAGAAGATCATAGTAATGATAATGGGGAATCATTCGGCAGGAAAGAGTTCCTTCATCAACTGGTAAATTGATTATCATTATTATACACACTGTACACACACCACAAGCTCACCTCATAAGAGAGATTTCTAAATCCTCCTAAATAAATAAAGGTTAAATAAAAAACACCCATGTGAAGTGAGCGGCACTCTTATGATTCTTATCATAATCATTATGAATGATGCACCATCTCATTCTGGCCAATCCCAATTTGCATCCTCACTTTCACGTGTTCACTTTTCTGTCCTCACTTTTTATCCTCAATATATACTTTGCTCAGCCAATCAAATTATGGAGTGCTCAGCCAATCAAATCATCGCTATGGGCCGGGGTACACACACACACACAGACAAAGCTGGGCTAGCGCCCCTCAAAAATAAAGAAGTAACTGAATGAGAAAGAATTTCATCTGGACACATAAATTGCTTTGAATGTTTCTCACAAAATGAATGGTCATTCTTATACGAGTACTGCAATTGGCAAAGTTGATTTAAAACCCAAGAAAGCATAGCAATACATTTGTTCTTGTTATTACCTACCATCTGGCTGCTATGACACACATCTAGAAGACTTTGGCTGTCTTTCCTGTTGATAGGCAGCAGTTTCAGACTGGGGTGAGACCTTACCCCAAAATGAGTACTGGCTCATGCAGTGGCTGGCATGTATGAATAACATAATATGTTATTCATACATGCCAGCCACTGCACTTTATATATTATATAAAGCCACATTTTTAATACTTTTTCAAACAACTGCTTTGCTTACTGAAAATAACCGATTTTTGATTAAAACAACGTGATGGTGAGTTATGTTTTTCAGTTGAAACGTGTTATTTTCAGCAAGCGACATTGGAATACCAGATACCGGTACATTACAACAAAGTATAAATCTGATGCCTCTTGTGGCTCATATGGGTAAGCACAATAAAAGTATGTCACAATACAAGCTCACATTGCAGATCTGCTAATTTGGGCGTGCCTCACTGTTGTACAACAAATTATAAATCGCTAAGATGAATGGATATTGCCGAGGTACTGTAAAATGTTAGGTAAATCTCCTCAAGAGCATGCAATTAAACTGGCTAAAAATTGTCTCCTTAATTTAAATCTTCACTTGTGTTATTTCAGGTATGCTGAAGAACATATACAGAAAACGGGTGTTGCCATTGAAACACAGGGGTTTACCTTCATCACAAGTGGGCGTAAAAGAGAATCATTGACGGTAAGAGGAGCATATAGCCTCCTGAAGCTTCTCAAACTGTCACAAACATATAGTGTTCACCCTGTGAGGTTTCTAAGCCCAAGCCTTATAATCACAGCATGAAAATAATATTTATTTTAGAGAGAACCATAATGCAGTAAAAGTAACTACATGGCAATTGTCTTGTAGGAAGGCAATTTTGTAATTATTATTTGGTTTTCAGCTGTTAATTAGTTTGAACTATTATTTATTATCTATTTTATATATTATATATTCAGAAAACACTTTTCTGCAGGAAAGAACCATATCTTAGCCCAATCAAAATGGTTGGTAAACAGATACATTGGAAGCCTGTGTGTATGGAAGGCACTCCCTCTCAGTGTAGCGATGCCTCACTGCATGCCGCTCCTACGAGGGGCTGGGTTACACACACACACATGCACGCACACGCACATAGACTCTCACATCGCACACAGCATCTCTGCAGTACTACATATACTAAGCAGGCTGGGGAACAATCTCTCTCTCTGTCTTCTTCTTTCTCATTTTCCTTTGCATTTCTTTCTCTCTACCCACCTTTGTGTGTGAAAGAGATGAAGCTGAATAAGATAATTACAGGGAAGGACTGTACTGGAAGGAATATTGGCTATATACAGGAAGCCACAACAGAGCACCTGACTACGGGTTTTATGATGTGCAAAGATGAGAGAAGATTCAGCGCTAACTGGCTGCTCGCTCCAGAAAACCATAGATATAATCTGTCACTTGTTATTTCTCTCCCTGTTTTCTCCACAGGGGAATGCAACGCTGCATCTCTACCCTCACTTCAGACCACTCCTTGAGTTCAAAGGTAAGGCGCTCCCCTTATTTTTAAATTCTGTATCTGACTCTAGAAATCAGAAATTTTTCATTTTCACCACTTAAATGCTGCCATGAACACCATTAAAAATGATTCGCTAGTGTGCATCTTTGTAATAGTAGCATTGATATTGGTATTCGAGGTGACACGCAGGCCTTTCCAGCCTATCCACCTGTTACTCAAACTAAAGCCATATTGGTATTCTACAATTCATGTTTTAGGGTATGTACATTTTGTCTCAACACGTAGGCTCTGTGATAGCCTGACTCTTACAGTACCATCACACAACACAACAGAGCTGTTGTTTCATCTCATGTCTTATGTAGCTAGTTACTGGTGTGACTCCCTGGCTTTGGTATGGTTTCTGCCCAACGATGGTTTCAGCCTTTGCTTATGCTCCCAAAACAATCCAAATGGGTGTTCGTCACTGTTATGAACAGATTCAGCACTCTGCCAACAAATTGGATACAAGGAAAGGCAGTATGAGAAAAATAATCAATATTGGAATTGAGAGATGCAGACAACAATCCTTAGCGAACAACAGAAATAACGTTCTGCTGTATCATCCATGAATATCTCATTGGAGAAACTGTTGGAGCTGCACCAAAGCTATGTTACAGACATACATGTAGGTTTTAATCACTAAATCAAATTACACTTATATAATTAACTAAAGCTGCAGATAGACGCAGATATACCGGTAGACTTGGTAGCTGCTCCATTTGTTTATTCCATAACTCTAGAGGTATTAAAGTCTAGTATACTACTATCTGATAGTCTATCCCACTAAAGAAATGTTCTTGTGAGCTACTTGTGATATCCAGCTGCTGTTGTCTATAGAGCTCATTCCTGTCTTGGTGATTTGAGCTAGAGTTTATGTGCTACACCTTGATGACTAATGCTCAATACTGAGTCATAGCTTCAGAGTGCACCAGGTTTATCACTTCATTACACGTCAGGCACAGACTCCACATTCACATTTACTTACTGTCTGTCTCACACCAATGTCATGCAAATCTGTATATTTATATGCTAGCATATAACGGAAAGGGACATAATTGGTGAACTATTCATTCGTAATTCCGTCTTTAGTAGTGTCTATGTTGTCCTGCTTGTGGTGGCAGTGGTTGGTGTGGTCCAGCGGTACAGTGGGTCGGTGGTGATTGGTGAATGAAAAATGCTTGAGTAGGAACTCTGGGTGTGCCTGCCTGGATGAAGTATCCGCGTGGAGGGGGCTGCACTGTACTGTACGTCTATACATTGACAGTATGTAGATAGTGAGGGTTCACTGGGTGCGGAGTGCACACGGTATGGCGCGTGAGTCACACGCCCCATCGACAGCAGTGCAGTGGAGTCAGGAGGAGCTACTGAGAAATGTCACAGCCATTAGAGCCTGCACAGACTAGAGCACAGCCCGACAGCAGCTCCACGCCACAGGCCTTTACCTCACCCATGGAATGGATCTGACCTGGAATCCAGCTGCATCACTGGCCCACTGCCTCCGGAAATACTACATTAGATACACTGTACCTGTTTGCTGGCTGAGGATGACTTGGCAGAAAAGAACACATCTAATATCTTCATCCAGTGGAAGTTACTGCTGATTGTACAGTTTGTTTGTTGCGTGTTGCGGTCCCAGGCATGTATGATGTTGTTTGTGCATGTTTGGTGTAAACTTAAGTGTGTGTGTGTGTGTGTGTGTGTGTGTGTGTGTGTGTGTGTGTGTGTGTGTGTGTGTGTGTGTGTGTGTGTGTGTGTGTGTGTGTGTGTGTGTGTGTGTGTGTGTGTGTGTGTGTGTGTGTGTGTGTGTGTGTGTTATTACAATATCTTATTAATCAACTTTGTTGTCAAGAAAGAGTTTAGAATATCATACTGTTGGAATGAATGCCTGCTGTCATCCTTAGTAAAATGATTAATTCTGGTTTAAAGTGACATGCATAGATGTGATTTGTCTATGTTGTGTTTGCATTTGATATGCTTAGTTTTCAGTCAACAAGTTCTTTTTTAGCCTTTGTCAATGCAGCATTATTTCAGCCTTTGCCCTTTTACTCGTGCACAGGATCTCCTGTTCAGCCTTCTCAGTTACTCTGTCTAGAGGGACTCTCTGTATGCTGTAGGCACGCTTGTTGGCACCTATTCACCTTTAGCCACTTTTTTGGGGCATGTCATTATAGGTGAAAATGTTAAGAAATAATAATATATTTCTGAGGGGCGATATCCCCGTGTGTGTGTGTGTGTGGGGGGGGGGGGGGGGGGGGGGAGCGGGGCGGGGGGGGCATTAAATGCCATTGACATTAAGGATAATGGCATTGAAGACTACCGTAAGTACAATGATAAGAGCGCCCCTCACTTCACTTTAAAAAAATGCTGATCTAAAAGATCCCAATGTGCTGCCCTGTGAGCTTGTAGATATTTTCACTGTCGTACAATAAAGTTAATTATATAGATAGAGTATAAATGATTTTGGCAGGCATAAGGCTTTCTTCTATGCATTACATCGATAACTATGGCCGATAACTATGGCCATAACTATGGCCATAATCTATAACTATGGCCATAATCTATCTCGCTCCTAATGTTTTTAGCACTTGTAGATGAGTGTTTTCAGCATTCCTGATCAATAGCTATAATATTGTACTGTTACTATATAAGCATTAAGCATTCTGTTCCACAGTTGGGATTTCAGTTTTATGTAAGCGGAATGGCCAATTAATAGGAAATGTATGGGAACAACCTTTTGAACAAAGGTGTGGATTTGGAGACAGATATATTGGTAGTGAGGCCATGCTGATAATAGAACCATAGGGGAATGCTAATGTGTCACAGTCGCTGAGGCTGTGGTCGCAGCAGCACAAGGGTGTGATTTGTACTAACACCTGCCCCTTGCCATGAAATACCCCCAGTGTAATCTCGGGCCTCTATCTGCATGCGCGTGTATGTGTTTGTGTGTATTGAGTGAGTGTGGGGGGAGTTAGGCTTGGGGAGAGTGGTGGTGGTTTCTCAACGGTCATCCTGTTCAGCTGCTCAAAGAGATGCGGGCTGTGTGGATGTGTGTCAGTGTGGAGCCGACTTCAGGGGACTCATGTGCCGGTGTTTGTGGGATAGTGCGACCTCACAGTGCGTTGCTTCACAGTCGTTCTTCACTGGCTAGCTTTATGTCCCACGCCCCACACTAAAGCTGCCAGTTGAAGAGCTGTTGTGTGTAACCATGACAACAGGCCTCTCTCCGCAGAGAGGATGGTGGGAGAAGTTGGACCCTATGAATTGTTTCATGTCGGGTAGTTTGATCTGTGAGGGCGTGGACACCAGGGGTGTTGGCCTTTTGGGGATTTTCATTGCAGTTTACAGAGCAAGCTGTAATGCATTCTTGCATTTTTTTCCAAATGTGCATTAGTGCTCATAATCAAAATGCAAACATAGTTGTATGAACTGGACTAATATTTATTTGTAATAATTGACACATTTTCATTTAAGAAGTCAAAGCGTTGACAGTATTCCTGGCCATCCCTGCTACTGGCTTCTTTCAGCTCTCATAGTATTGACTGCACTGCGGCTTCCAGTAACAAATAAACCAGTCATTGGCGGTGACAACCTTCAGAAGGGCTTCAACATGTTATTTATCACCCTGAACCTTTACTGAAGTGGGGTACGCTACAGTATATCTCTCTCACCCTACATAGTACATTCCTCAGTGTTAATATACTGTAATGTTGAGCATTTTAATGTGCAGAGAGAGAACTGCATACACAGAATCTGTATACCCTAGGTGTTTTGGACTACTTGATGTCCGAGATCTCGACCTCCAAACAGAAGAAGTTCAGCCTGGTGACATTTGTGGACACGCCAGGTTTGGTGGACGGGGACATGGTCTACCCCTTTGATGTGAACAGCGCCATCACCTGGTTTGGTAAGGCTTTATCGTTCAACTTCTTTCCTAATTTCAGTGTATCTGCTCAAGAGGCATAAACCGGTGATTGATTTCTGTCTCATCTAATGTATATTCTCTTCTTGTCTCTTTGCAGGGGAGCAGGCAGACCTGATCTTCGTGTTCTTTGACCCCATGGGCCAGGCGCTGTGCAAACGAACACTCAATATTGTGGAGAAATTGAGTGAGACGTGTGCAGACAAGGTGTTGTTCTACCTCAGCAAGGCGGATGTGGCTGGGAAAGAAACAGACAGACAAGTGGGTTTGCCCAATACGTGCCTATAGCGCCGAACCTTTTCTAGACACCGCTTTATATATTTGAGCTGCATGTAATGAATAAACCAGGCTGTGCTCTTGTAATTACAGAGGGTGATGATGCAGATAGTTCAGGAACTGTGTCGTCGTCCGGGCCTCAACAAATGCGGTTTTGAGATGCCCACAATATACATCCCTAATCCACAGAAGGTAAAAATGCAGGATCACTGACACTGTACATCCTTATTATTTATAATTATGGAGTAATTAAGGAGTCACAAGGAGAATATTAATTATAACTGCAACAAATGATGCCGACAACCCATGGGTGTACTTCCAACGTTTTTTCGCCTAGATCACATGCCTTTAATTCTATTAGCTACAGTATACACATGTGATGATGACAATCATAGTCAACTTGCTATTCATATTCTATTTCCTTTATATGTTCTTTTGTAGGATTAAACGTTGAGTTGAGTATCTTTCAATAGTCAACCTCAAGTGTGCACATATTTAAATTGGGTCTGAATTTAAGGTTCTTTGCTATCCTTGGTGTTGAATGGCCATTGATTATCTAGGAACATAATTTATCCACTTCAGCTTGTCACTGTACTGTGGATAGCCAAGAACAGTATGAATCATTTTGTAATATGATTGCTGGGTGAGTTACACACTGTCTCAAGGAGAGCAAGGGTTGTAAACCATGGCCTTTGATCAGCCATCTTTGACAATGTCTGCCCTGGTCCGGAGTAATTACTCTGATCAATAGCCGCAAGGCTGTGCTCTGCATGGTGTACGGCTCCTGCACAGATGTATTTTTGCGGAGAGAGTGCAGCTTCACGTTCTGCTAAGTGCACATGGCTGTCAGTCAATATTCCCATATTCCCATTTGTGGAAGAACACCGTTTTTTCAAGCTTAGGGCGCACATCAAATTTGCTGAGTCATTCCATCAAACAAACCATTCCATTCAGCCATTCCAGTCTGTATAAGCAAACATTTGTTCTGTTTAGCCAAGTCGCTGTGTGAACCAGATTGATGGGGTGTGTCAGACCATTGAGAAGACCATCAACCAGGCAGTTCAGAAGACGCTGGATCAGCTGGAGAAGGACTGTGATATCATCTGTTCAACAATTAGCAACAGACTTGCCCAAGACAGGTAGACCACTGAACAATCATGTATCAGTTGTGTTATCCTTATTACTATTCTCGTAGAAATCCGTAAGTGACAGTAATGGTCCTACTCAATTACCCACTTAAACCCTAGGATCCCTATTCTGGAGGGAAAATGCAAGCCAACAACGCACCGCAATGTGTGAGCTTGTAGATCTGCTTTTTTCTGTGACAAGATTTGGTGTAGAGGGGGAAAACGGACGATCCAAGTACAGAGCCAACTCGGGTCAAGTTTACCAAGTAGGCTATAGAGGTTTCAAGTGGTTAATGTAGTCATCTTTCAATATTTGGCGCGGAGGTACCCTGCCCTGAACCATGGAGGATGTGGGTTCAAGTCCACCGCAGTGAATCCGGCTTTGTCAGGCGTCTATGCAAACACGATTGGTTCGGGGGAGGGGAGCCGCCGAGCCGGGTGGGTAGGGTGATATTTACACATACTCCTACAGGCATGGGCTGCACCTGTCAGCAGGGAGTAGTCCTGCCAGTGGGGGAGCAGTGACGACACAGAAATATCTGTGGGGAGGTATTAATTGGCATAACGACTAAATTGGGGAGAAAATGGGGTAAAAAGAATTGGCTACTCTAAATTGAAAAACAGTATAAAAACATATATGTAGTCATCTTTCTGCGTACTGTATATACCAGATGTATGTTTTATTATACACAGGATGCAAGCATTATCCATGTTTCTTTGTCGATTGCACCTTACAGTATATTCATTCCCTCTCTTAATCCACACAGGGCAGATGTCAGCTACAACAAAAGTGTCCGTCTTCACTCCTTCCTGTGTGGGGCTCTGGGCATATTTCTTCCCTTCCTCTTCATCCTCAGCTTCATCGTGAACACCTTTGCCAAAGAGACACTAGATGAACTTTTTGGAGAAGGGCTGTCCAGGATCCTTTCAGCCTCCACGGTATGCATGTGACCCCAATAATGCTCACACTGGACCCTCGGCAGGCCTAGTTTGACACTCCCAGATTTAAATGAACACTCAGACTTTTGTAGCCTCTTGTCCTATTCCCACTGTCCTGTTTTCAACATTGTTAACAGTTTACAATTGGCATAGCTGAGGCATGGTTGGCGAATGGGCCTTTCTGTGTGGAGTTTGCATGTTCTCCCCGTGTCCCCTAGGGACCTACCCTAGGTGGGGACCCTCACAAAACACATGCAGTAATCCTGGTCTCTAAAGTAAACTACCTCCCCCTGGCCAGCCGGGACGCCTGATGGGGAGGGGAAAGGATCTGGTCGGAATAACGTGTTCCCTCCACACCCTACATCTGGCCAGGGAAACTCCCCCCTATAAGGTGAAAAGAAGCAGCTTGGACTCCTCATAGATAGAAGGAAGCATGAGATCAGTCCGCTGCCCTCCCCAGGTTGGCAGAGGAAGCGTAGCACCCAGGATTACATTAGATAATTGACACTAGGTGAAAGAATTGGTTGCAAAATCGTGGGATACAAAAAAACAGTTTACAGTTGGCTGAATGCATTTACTATTAGGCCTGTCAAAAAAAATCGATTCGAGTTAGAATCGCGATTCTAATGCTGTCCGATTCAGAATCGATTCTCATTTTCTCATTTTTTTTTTTTTTTTAAATTTTTCTTTTTTCACAAATGTACCTGTGCATGCAATGCATTATGGCCTGGGTTTCTGCATAGTGCATTTACTACCAGCTAAGCTAAGCCTGCCAATTGTATTTATTTTACACCTGTTTTAATACTAATGTATTGTTCTGGTATTGAGTGAGAAGAGATTTTGTAACTTTTGTACTGGTTCAAATTTGTGCAAGCTAAATACATGAGACATGTTCTTACTCTTGGATTTAACCTTTGTGTGTTTAAATCATTCAGTTGATAAAACCTTTACAATTATACAAGCTTTTTACTAAATGTACTCTGCTTTCATGCCAGAAGACTGGAGTAGATCATGCTAAAATTCTATTTAATTGTTTTTAATAAAATAAAATAAACTGCTTTAGAATCGAAAAAAATCTTTTTTGAATCGAGAATCGGAAAAATCGAAAAGATCGTTTTTGAATCGAATCGTCACCCCAAGAATCGGAATCGAATCGAATCGTGGGACACCTAAAGATTCGCAGCCCTATTTACTATGTATCTCTTGAGAGTCTTGCAAGTGATATGGCATGGAAATTTATAGCGAACGACTGGTTTATTTTGTGTTCTGACTGTATATTTTTTGTATCTCACCAGGGAATAATGGTGTATCTGTGGGACTGGATCCCAGAAGATGGACAAGTATTATTTCTTATCATCTTTGGAAGTTTTTGTTACCTCCTGCTATTCCTAGCAAAGTATTTTGCACGGTAGGCAAAATTGCATCCCTACATTTTACCCTACCTCCAAGCAATGTCAGTTTTACTTCTAGAGACTAGAAAACAGCATTTCACATAATAAAGTACAGCATTTACAGTTTCCACTTCAATATAGTGTATTGGTTAGAACACAAGCATTCTCTCTCTCTCTCTCTCTCGCTCGCTCGCACATGCTCTCACACACACACGCACGTGCACGCACACACACACACACACACACGCACGCAAATATAGTAGAATTTGTAATTATGTATCTATTTTATTAATGATAGTTGATGTGATGTTTATCTTTCTTAGCCAAGGGAATAAGACTCTGACAAAGAAGGAGAGGAGGAGTCTGGCAGAGTACAATGATTACATCCAGGACGTGGTCAGAGACAAGAAGGTTAACATCCTTTTTATTGTTTTAATCTTGTAGTTTTTTACTCACCAAATGTATCTGAAGATCGTTGTTTTTCTTTTGTTTAATGTCTGTCGTATGGTGGTGTCGCTTGCCAAAAATATCATATTTACAAGCTCACAAGGCGCTGTGATGTGTCGTGAGCTTGTAGATCGGTTACTTTTGACACCATAGTACGACGAGAATAAATGAAGCATAATTATGTTAGTTAGTTATATTTCAGCCACAGAACTAACATTGTACATTTTAATCAACAGGGTAAATTGTATGAATGGTATCTGCAGCAGTGTGCAGCTGAATATGACTTCTAACCATGGGTAAGGCGCTGAAAGTTTACATACATCAGAATTGTTGATGTTACCATTTGTCAAAATGACACTCTTTTTGCCACTGGGCATTTTTCAATGGGAGCCACGGGAGGTTCTGATCAGGTAATTATCACCTGCGTGATAAGCTTTAATCTTCCCAATTATGTGCTCCCTCATGATCTTTGACAAATTGTATACAGAGATAAGCTTTAATCTTCTCATTTATGTGGTCCTTCATGATCTGTTATAAAAATGTAATACAATGTAATACCAACGTTGTCATCTCAGAGTCGGAAGCAATTTAATTATGCACATGCAATTAAAAGTGCCTTTACTGTTAAGTACAGGATAATACTATGCTGATAATAATGTGAGAAATATCCTTATGATCTTGTTTATCAGTTTTTTATTAAGCCATAGTGTTTCTGTTGGAAACTTAACTGTTTACATCTAAATCTTGTTCTTACTGACTTGTAACTGGCTCATGTTTGCAGAATGTGTCATAGAAACTGAACTCAGAATATTTTATAGTTTTCTTTTAATAGTTTTTGTTTTACCTTTGTTCAGCCAAAGCCGTCACTTTACAAAATAACAGAATGTGTAGTACTTCACTTTATATTTGTATTCTGAATATTCTAAATTATGTCATTCTAAAATAATCAATACTGCAGCATAGACTGTTGGTTATTGTATTTGTACAAGAATAGATGCATTTCCTTGAAAAGGTTTTCAGAAAAACTAATTGGGTGTAATCACCCATGCCATGATGTCCAGAAGTTCTCGTGTTAAAACAATATATCTCATTTGATCCCTGTAATGTGATGTATGTTACCAATTGTGTCTTTAGTGCATTGTCCTACAAAACATTATAGTCAGAGTTTAATACAGATGGAGAAACATTGCCAGATTCAGATTGCTGTCAATCAAATAAAATCAAAGCAATGGGCCCAAGCCCATTGCTGCCCAATAATTGAAAAGATTTCATACCATACCATACCATACCATCTTTATTTATATAGCACATTTTAAAACAACAACGTTGTACCAAAGTGCTTTACAGTAAAACATTAAAAAACACAACTTCATTTAAAAACCACAAAAACAACCACGAACAACATGCACAGTGTCACATTAAACATCGAAACATCTCATACTGTGCTTGGAAAAGCCAAGGAATAAAGGTAAGTCTTGAGGCGTGACTTAAACACCTGGAGGGTGGGGGCTTGTCTTGTGTGCAGAGGCAGCTCATTCCAGAGCTTGGGAGCTGCCACTGCAAAGGCTCGGTAACCTCTGAGCTTCAGCCTGGTTTTAGGCACCACCAGGAGAAGCTGGTCAGAGGACCTGAGCGTCCGTGTCGGAGCATAGGGTTTCAGCAGCTCAGATAAATAACTGGGTGCCAAACCATTTAGACACTTAAAGACAAAGAGCAATACTTTAAAGTCAATCCTGTATCGCACAGGAAGCCAGTGGAGGGAGGCTAGTACAGGGCTGATGTGGTCTCGCTTACGTGTGCCTGTAAGTAACCTAGCAGCTGCGTTCTGGACTAGCTGTAATCGAGAGATAGAAACCTGGTTTACTCCAATATACAGGGCATTACAGTAGTCAAGGAGGGATGTCATGAAAGCATGAATTACAGTTTCAAACACAGAGCGGGATAGACAAGACTTAACCTTAGATAGCCTCCTAAGCTGGAAGAAGCTCTTTCTTACTACTTCATTTATCTGTTTGTCCATCTTTAGGTCAGAGTCGATTTTGAAACCTAGATTGGTGGCAGTAGGCTTCAAGAAGGGCTCAAGGGGGCCTAAAACACCAGGAGGGGACACATGTGCTTGTGTAGGCCCAAACACCATAACTTCAGTTTTGCTGTCATTGAAGTTTAGGAAGTTTAAAGCCAGCCATGCTTTTACATCCTCGAGGCAAGCAAGGAGTGGTTTTAAAGAGTCAGGATTGTTACGCTTTAGAGGCAAATAAATTTGGCTGTCATCAGCGTAACAATGGAAAGAAACACCGTGTTTTCGAAAAATAGATCCTAGGGGGAGCAGATACAACATAAACAGAATTGGTCCAAGAATAGAGCCCTGTGGCACTCCACAATGGAGGGATGCTGTGGTGGATGTGGCATCCCCTAGGGTGACACGGAAACTTCTCCCTGACAAGTAAGAACTAAAAAACTCTAGTGCTGGCCCTTTAATGCCAACCCAGTGCTCCAAGCGAGAGAGCAAGATACTGTAATCTACAGTGTCAAATGCCGCGGTAAGATCCAAGAGCACCAGAATGAGAGAGTCACCAGAGTCTGTAGCCAAAAATATGTCATTAAATATTCTTAACAGTGCAGTCTCGGTGCTGTGGAGAGCTTTGTACCCGGACTGGAACACTTCCAGAATGCCATGTGTGTTCAAATGGGGCATCAGTTGGGCCAGGGCACATTTTTCCAAAACTTTGGAATTAAATGGGAGCTTGGAAATAGGCCGAAAGTTGGATAGGACAGAAGGATCAAGGTTGTGCTTTTTAAGCAGCGGCTGTACCACAGCATGTTTAAAAATTGCTGGTACATCACCTGCCAGGCACTGGTTTATGATCAAAAGGAGATCTGGCCCGGTAGCCTCACTGCTTTCTTTAGCCAGACGAGGGGGAAGGACGTCTAAAGGGGAGCCAGTTGGTTTTATTTGGGAAATTATTTCCTGTAGCTGAAAAAGGGATACAGGCTCAAAATGGCTGAAAGTGGTGGGGCAGGTGACAGCAATAGAAGGGTCATGTGTCGGAGTAGGGATGCTAGCCCTGATGTTGGCCACTTTGTCAATAAAGAACTGTAAAAAGAGCTCACATTTTTCAGGGGAAGCATCAAGACAGATAGGCTGGGGGACGTCAAGTATATCATTTATAGTTTTAAATAAAACCTGAGGTTTGTGACAGTTAGTTACAATGATATCTGAAAAATATTTCATCTTTTCAGTTTTGACACTTTGCTGGTATTTTCGCCAGCTATCACGCAAAATGTCAAATGACACCGTTAGCCTATCCTTTTTCCACTGACGTTCAGCTCGCCTGCATTCTTTTCGGACCTTCCGTGTGCTGTCATTCAACCAGGGCTCAGTTTTAGGTTTAGGGCACCTAGTTTTAAAAGGAGCAACAGTATCAAGGGCTTTAAGACAGATGCAATCAAAGCGAGTGGTTAGCTCATCTGTGGTCATACACACAGGGCTGGCTGGGCTTTGTTGGCCTACTGTTGCACTGGTGAAGGCAGACGAGAAACGGGCGGCAGTGGAAGAGTTTAGTATACGGCATCTAATAGCTGGTGCAGCTTGTTTAACAGTGTGACATGGGAGTGACATATCAAACAAAACAGGCATATGGTCGGAGAAGAAAGCACCACATATTTCAACATTGGAAACTGGTAAACCATATGAGAGGACCAAGTCCAAAGTGTGCCCATGCTCTTGTGTGGGACCAGACACAGACTGCACAAGATCAAAGGAACTTATGAGACTTAAGAATTCACTAGCCATTGGCTTAGAGGGACAGCATACGTGTATATTTACATCACCAAGAATTAAAACATGATTATACTTCGGCATTATTTCAGCCAGAAAGTCTGAGAAATCAGGGATGAAGTGCTTGTTGTACTTTGGCGGTCTGTATATTACAGCGTACAGTACAGGAGGAGAGCGACCCAGCTCAAACATGTTCAGCTCGAAACTGGAGAATAAGAGCGGTGACAGCTGTTTACAGTCAAAGTTTTGTTTGAAAACTGTCGCAATTCCACCTCCCTTGCCAGTCGTTCGTGGAGCGCTGAAATACGCACAGCCAGGCGGCAAAAGTTCGGAAAAAGTGGTTGACTCACCGGCTCTCTCCCAAGTCTCGGTGATTGACAGAAAGTCAAGCTGACGTGTGACGAAGAAATCATTCAGGATAAACGTTTTGTTTGTTAGCGACCTGGCATTCACCAGGGCGATCCTTGCTGGAGGCGGGGCAGGGCTTCGTTCAGTCCCGGCCGCGGGAGTCCAGGCGAGGGGTCGAAGGCAGCAGCGGTTCACTCCTCGTCTGCGGAGGTGGGGAGAGCAGCGACGGGTAGGGAAATCCTTGTCCACTTCAGTGTCAGTGACAGGCACCAGCCAGGTGCCGATAGGCTCGAGAGAGCGACGGGAGACAGAGTAGAGACAGGTCGATCCATTTCCAACCAGGGTAGATGCAGAGAAACGCACCAGGGCGGCTTTCAGCCTCACTAGTTGGCCGCTGCGTTTACCACGGGAGCGGGTCTTGTGCCGTCTCCGACGGGGGAGAGGAGCGCACAAGTGAGCAGGTATACTCGCGAGCAGCGTTGGCAGAGGAAACGTTTTCTGTCTCGAAAACGGAGTCAAATTTTCGCTAGCAAGACGAATATCCAGCAGGGCTTGGCGATCGTAAGCCAGTAGAGAGTTGACATTTTCCGTGACAACTGATAAAACAAGCACAAACACAACCAGAACAGACAGCGGGAGACGAGCGGCCACAAACACAGGCGCCATCACTTGTTGATTCATGTAACACAATATTAATAGTTATGTTCAACTAGTGAGCATAGGTTGGTCAACTGTGAACTCGTCCAGTCCACTGATGTGTGTACCCTGTATCCTTTGTTGTCAAATTAAGTAGTGAAAATAGCCAATCTACATCTGGTAGATCTGCTATTTTTGCCAAATGTTTGCCTATTTTGGCTTATGTTCATCTATTATGACATGCCAAGAATAGGGAATAGGGATGGTAGGGTTTCATGTGGTTAATTTGATTTTGAGTGTACAATGGACCTGTAAGTGTCCATTTGTACAGTTAAATTAACTTTTTATACATGGCTGTCTGCTTTAGTTTAACCTTTTTGCCCTACAGTGTATTACTTTGGGTTAGGGTCAGTGTTGTTATTGCGAATACCGGACTTCTCGCCTCGGCGAGTGGACTTCACGTTTGGCGAGTGGACTTCCCCTTTTGCAGAGAAGTCTTCACTTTCCGAGGCGAGTCGCCAAGACCAATCGCCCCAGAAAGTGAAGCCTTCTCGGCAAAAGGGGAAGACCACTCGACCCGAAAGTGAAGCCCCAAGATGGTCCGTTGCTGCCCTCTAAAGGCCCGAAATAATTCCCAAAATAGTGCCAGTGACATCTTTTCAACAGATCTCCATCTCTCTGCCTCACTGAGCGCATAACCAACGGGACGTCCATACGACGTCAAACAGACCTCTCTGTAACCACCAACCAACCCAGAACGTCCAGGTCGCCGGCCGTCCCAGCCAGACGTCCATACGACGTCCATACGACATCTTCGATACGACGTGACAGTCAAACTCAGGATATACGACCTGCAGACTCAGTCCGTTGCAACAAGACGTCCATACGACGTCCATACGACGTCGACAGCTGTGGGTACCAGATCGGCTGCAAAATGTGCTCGCTGAGTAATTAATTTACTTGCTACTTAATCACAGGCAAACTTGTTATAGTTTTATGCCTTTGCCGACAGAGCCATTATGTTTCCGGTTGTCTGTCTGTCCGTCCGTCTGTTCCAACATTGTGAAAGAAATATCTACGGAACGCCTTGAAGGAATTTCATGACGTTTGGCACAATTGTCTACTTTAGACGCAAGGATGAACCGTTTAGAAATAGGTTGTCAAAGTCTAGGGTGCCAATAGCCGAGTGACAATGATACAGTACAGATACAATAACAAACATCCCATTATTGGTTCAAAAGGTTTTGCACTCGAAGGATTGGCAATTTGATATAAAAACAGTTTGGCTGATTTAATACTTCATCAGCAGTTTGAAAAATAAAAATAAAGTCGTTTTCCATCTTAGATTCTTTTGTAATTGTAGTCTTTTTGTAATTTTAAGCCTCTGTAATGTACCTTTTTAAAGAAAATGTAAGCTCGCTAAATATGACAACTTTTGAGAACTTTTTTCAACTTTTTCACTGAAACAGTGTTTTTGTACATATGACAACAACTTTTTGAGAACTTTTTCACTTTCAACTTTTTCACTTATTAATTATTACTTTTTTCTATATTTTTTGTAAAAACTGTTGTTTCTATATTTAAATAAAATACATTACATTTGACCGTACATT
Organism: Protomyctophum bolini; assembly: GCF_963924005.1. Classification (NCBI taxonomy): domain Eukaryota; kingdom Metazoa; phylum Chordata; class Actinopteri; order Myctophiformes; family Myctophidae; genus Protomyctophum; species Protomyctophum bolini. Next base: position 25,387,536 of record NC_137867.1, on the reverse strand, counting down.
TGACTCTTGTGTTATATTCTTGTGAAATATTCAGTAAAGTATTCTGGTGAAATATTTGCCATTTTAAGATTTCATAGTATTTAGCATCTCTGAGCCCAGGAATGGGTGTGACAATAGATACTTGTCTCCACCCCTAGATACTTGCATAAACACTCCCCCCATCCTCTAACCACTCCACACTGTCAACTGCACAGAATGACTTGAGTGGACACTTAGTAAAAGAAGTATAAGGATTGTAATGATACAATCTAAAAAGTAACTATAGGCTAATTGAGTTTTCAAATAAATACATGTGGCGTAAAACTGCTTGCAGCTAACACTGCAAGTAGGCTATAATTTATTGTTTAGTGTATGTTTTGTAATGATACAATCTAAAAAGTAACTATAGGATATTGAGTTTTCAAATAAATACATGTGGCGTAAAACTGCTTGCAGCTAACACAGGCTATAATTTATTAAATGAAGTTACTTGTAGTTTTAGACCCATGCTTTTAATTTTTAATTGCTAAATAAAAAAATGCTGTATGTTTACATTACCGTAGGTACCTTTTTACCCCTAAATGCATGGCTTGAATCAGCCGTGCACTGATGTGAAAGAGTCAAAACTTTACCAACAGAAAGTCAGGGGAAAAAATACCTTAGACGTGTGTTATGATCCTTCCACTTTTAAGAAGGGGTACTACACTTTTTCTTCACATTCAATGTTTGAGCTGTTCTTCTAACAACAATGTCATGCATGGATTGATCAAATTATATAAACGACGGATTTCACCCGCATGGATGTCATGGATTGATCAAATCATATAAAAGACGGATTTAGCACAGTAGCTAGCAAAGGCTGCAGTTCACATTCAATGTTTGAGCTGTTCTTCTAACGGATTTCACCCGCATGGATGTCATGGATTGATCAAATCATAGGGGAAGTCCACTCGCCAAAAGGTGAAGACATTTCGCCCCGGGCCCAGTGGTCTTCCCCTTTTGGCGAGTGGACTTCCCCTTTTGGCGAGTCGCCTAGACCAATTGCCCGGACTGCTCGCCAAGGGCGAGAGGTCTTGCTACCGTTATTGCAATACAAACTCTCCGTTCTATCACCTTAGCTGCAATACCACATAATGCCTTCACTCCAGTGTTTGTAGATAAGATATATTTATTTCTCTCAAAAGGTATCGTTGGTCTTTTTGTTTTACCCAAATGAGCCCTATTTGGGCTCTTTGCAATATTGCTGTGAATGCTTTCAGTTTCTATTATATTGTCTGTATGTCTTAATGTAGAATGGGTTCTTTCTATTTTGTCCTTTAAATTGACTGTTTCAATACGTTTATTGAAATTGCGTGTGAATTTGTCTATTGTGTGTAATTGTTTTTAAATTGATTTTAGATCGTTATGGGTGGTACAAACAATGTCTCAATAGTATAAATCTTAATCCAGTGACTCTAAGACAGCCTGTCTTCCCCTGTACCCTGTCACATCTTTCAAGATTAAATATTTTGTAATGACATGACTCCTGTATTTATCACTAATGTGTGTGTGTGTGTGTGTGTGTGTGTGTGTGTGTGTGTGTGTGTGTGTGTGTGTGTGTGTGTGTGTGTGTGTGTGTGTGTGTGTGTGTGTGTGTGAATATATACCCTTAAGTCATTGTTGAAGACTTTTATTTCAAAGTTTTTGTTATAAAAATACCATTCCAAGCCTCTGTAGGAAGAACAATGTTTAAAATCTTTGACTTATATCTTAAGCATAATTTATACTTGTACGTTGTACAGCAGGGATACTCAAATAGATTTACCTGTGGGCCACATTACAAAAATGGCAAGGGGCCAGTAGATAAAATTACGACATTAATGATACTTGATAACTTCTCTCTTTCAATTGCTTTATTTTCGCAAAATGTATCAAAGTACAATGTGCATGCACACAATATGTAAATAAATAAATGTGTTACATTTTCTTGCATAAACACAAAGAGCTGTTTCCATAACTGCACAAATTATTGCACATAACATGAGTAGCTGTTATAATAACATAATAACATAACATGAGTAGCTCTTTGCCTGCCTGTCTGTCTGTCTGTCCATGAGTAGTTATTTGTCTGTCTGTCAATGAGTAGCTGTCTTACTGTCTGCCTGTCTATGAGTAGCTGTCTGCCTGCCTGTCTATGAGTAGCTGTCTGTCTGCCTGCCTGCCTGTCCAATTGTCCATGAGTAGCTGTCTGTCTGCCTGTCTGAGTAGCTGTCTGCCTGCCTAATTGTCCATGAGTAGCTGTCTGTCTGCCTGTCTATGAGTAGCTGTCTGCCTGCCTGCCTAATTGTCCATGAGTAGCTGTCTGTCTGCCTGTCTATGAGTAGCTGTCTGCCTTCCTGCCTGTCCAATTGTCCATGAGTAGCTGTCTGTCTGTCTATGAGTAGCTGTCTGCCTGCCTGCCCAATTGTCTATGAGTAGCTGTCTGTCTGTCTATGAGTAGCTGTCTGCCTTCCTGCCTGTCCAATTGTCCATGAGTAAGCTGTCTGTCTGTCTATGAGTAGCTGTCTGCCTTCCTGCCTGTCCAATTGTCCATGAGTAGCTGTCTGCCTGCCTGTCCAATTCTCCATGAGTAGCTGTCTGTCTGCCTGTCTATGAGTAGCTGTCTGACTGCCTGCCTGTCCAATTCTCCATGAGTAGCTGTCTGTCTGTCTGCCTGTCTATGAGTAGCTGTCTGCCTGCCTGCCTGCCAGCCAGCAAGTTGGTTAACAGAAAATAAATTGTTATGGCTGAGTAAAATAAAACACAATAAACACAATTTGCCTGAAAATAGATTACCCAGCTATGACCTTTTTCATGAAAAAAAAAGAGTAGTGATATGAAAATAGATAGCTATAAGTGAAGAGCAATTTCCGCAATTACCATTTCTGCAATTTCCGCAATTTCCATTTCCACAATTACCATTTCCGCAATTTCCATTTCCGCATTTCCGCAATTTCCATTTCCACCATTTCCGCAATTACAATTTCCGCAATTTCCATTTCCGCAATTTCCATTTCCATTTCCAACTATTAATGGCAGCTGGGTTTCATCATTCAAATAAAATAGAATTCTGTCCGTTTAGCTATAAAATTATGTCAGGGAATAGGGATACAGAGTATATGTCTTTCATTTGCATTGCATCTCCCACCCCCCCCCCCCCCCCCAAGCTTTTATTTTCGTAATAGTAGGCCTACAACTCTAATAGTATTACTAATAATGTAATTAAAGATAACTTCATTCAGATTTATTTATTTTTATTTCATTTTCCAGATTTTTTTTTCTTCTTTTTTTTAGATTTTCATTGGTGGGCCAGTCATAATGGTCCCGCGGGCCTGATGTGGCCCGCGGGCCTGAGGTTGAGTATCACTGTTGTACAGTATGAAACGCTCATGGAAAATAACACCAGAACGATGCTGTTGCATGACAAAATAGGCTAAATCAGGCTCATGTCTCAAGTGTTTTGGAATCTTCAATGTACCAATGAGACGGAATCAAGCTTATTTTATACATCTAAGCACATTGCAAGCTATTTTGAATGAAAATGTGAAAAACAGTGAAAATACAATAATTGGCATAGATATAAAAAGCAACAAATTAATTTATTTTTGCAAAAAGACCAACCCCGATATCCCTAGGCCACAAACCTCAGTTCCCTGAGTTAGTAACAATGAACATCCCTATGGAGATGACAGCTATCAAAAAGAACCTTAAACTAATGCATTTCATCCAAAAAGCAACATCTATCTGTTAGAAAATACATACTTCCATTATCCAAGCACTAACATACAGTATAATCAAAGTATTACAGTAGAATTTAATTTGTGCAATCTACTAGCAAGGCAACATGGGTCACCAATAAAAACAGGTATGTTGCAACCCTTAACCACTATTTAGTATTTTCAAATATGTTCACAAATGTTTAATTTTTAATAGCGGAGTTGTGAGCTGGTAGATCTATTTCCAAAAACATATTTTTGGGGCAAAATGTGTACATTGCTCAAAATTGTGATGCCAGGGTTAAAGTGGTTAAATGGAATCTTTTAGGTTTAAAGCTGTGTGTATACACTATCTGTGCCCATGTACAGTACGTGCGTGTGTGGGTGCGTGCAATTGGGTGCTATTTGGCAAGTAGTGAAAGGGGCATTCCAGCATCTGCAGTGCACCTTATGATTATTCTGTTCATGTTGTTAAAAGTTGAAGCTTTGTTCAGTGATGCATTTCATTATTAAAATATCACCTACCAATGTTTACAGTATATTGGGGTTCCCCTAGCTCTGGTCCATAGCTCTAATGCGCGCATTAGAGCTATGTTACTCTCAACTTCCGCCGCTCGCATGAATGCAGATCAGCCTCTACTCTTTGGCGTAAATAAAAAGAACGTTTTTGCTACTCACCAAAACAAAAGCGAGTTGTGTCATTAGAAAGCCTACTTTCCTTAGTGGACGCACTCTGAGCCCCCCACCACACGTATAAACTATACTTTTTGGCCAAAAGGGGATTTTGTTTCCACCGTGAAAACTCCAGAAATCCCTTTCTGGCCAAAAAGTACCGTTTATACGTGTGGTGGGGGGCTCAGAGTGCGTCCACTAAGGAAAGTAGGCTTTCTAATGACACAACCCGCCTTTGTTTTGGTGAGTAGCAAAAATGATCTTTTTATTTACGCCAAAGAGGAGAGGCTGGTCTGATTTCGATTTGAGATTTAAAACGGAAAGTCCCATAGCCTTACTGCGCAGGGCAGAATCGTAGAAGCAGTAGAAGGCTATGGACCAGAGCTAGGGTTCCCCCACTTCCAATGTCTTTCAATTATTGTCCATGCAGATATAAGGACTGTTTTAACCCACATGAGAATACAAATAAATGTTATTCAAAACTTAAAGAAAAAAGGTTCTGTTCAAATTGTATGGTCTTATTTCGCTACAGTGCATTCAGGATTATATCTATTTACAATGTTGCTTATACAAAAAAAGCCAATGCCCATCCCTGTCTTTTTACAAAGTGTACAGGTAGATCATGCAGGAGCACAGAGGCTGAATCCAGTATTGCTTGTTGAGAAACAACAGAATATTATAATAAGACACCTGCCATCACAGTATTTGAGTATTAAAATCTGTGTATGGCTCACGTTTGTTGCTGTGGGGCAGAAACCTCTTATCTCCATATTTTTAATTAAGTTAATGCCATACATCATACTACAATGTTACACAAAAGTAGCAAGAATAGCTGATCCACAAGCTCAAAACGCATCACGCTTAGAGCTTGTAGATGTGCTATTTTAGCTATTTTTGTCTCCATCAGGCCGAAGGCATGGGGAGAGAGTATGTTTTGCACTCCATCCGTCCGTCCGTCCGTCCGTCCGTCCGTGTGTGTGTGTGTGTGTGTGTGTGTGTGTGTGTGTGTCCGTCCGTCCGTCCGTTACCAGCTAATCTCCGGCACCGTTGGCCGATCCATGCCAAACTGTGCACACACACTCCCTGGATGCCAACGACAAACCTCTGCCCCAAATATTCGACAACGTCCTGTTATAGCGCCACCATGAGGCAGAATTTGGCAAAACACATTTCTGTAGATTACTCATACACATTTTATCCATACATCACACAATTCGGTATACACTATCTCCATAGTCATCAAGTGTGATCAACACGGATCTGCACCATTTACCATCTTCCATCCTGATTGGCTAGATCGGCTTCCAGAGCTCACATGATTGGTCCATTTTGAACAAAATGCCACAAATCACAAACACAGTGTGCAATTTCCATGAAATTATACACACACATTTCCACTAGGCCAGCGAGGACGACATACCACTCAAATCAGCCGCACGGTGGCACTATAACCAGGCAATTCCTGTTTTTACCTAGTTGAATTCTGAAAAGTAACAGTTTTAGACATATGAGATATCCGCCGGACAGCAACGAATCTGTATAAGATGACTTACCATCACCTTTAAATGTCTCGCTCAAATTCACGCTCCATCTCAGTCTTGTCTTCAGCTGAGTGTGTCTCAAACAGACCCACTGCAGAGAGGGTTCCTCAGAGTACATACTGTATGCCTGCCCAGAACAGGATAGCTCCTCAGTATCTCAGCACCATGAAGGCTAAGCTAAGCTTCGCCGGGAAATAAAAGTGCTATGCGAGATGTCACATAACAAAAATGACATATTTGTTGAGCAACATGTCATATCACTTTTTCACTGAAGCATAAATTGGCCTTTAAGTGTCTGTAGTTAAGTGTCCAGTAGATAAGACCTCTGCAACATAGAGATCTTCAGGTGAGTGCTCATTGAGAGCCTTTGTCAATCAACCAAGAAATGTCTCCCGTCCTGCAGAGGAAAACAGCCTTTAGTTTCATATGGATCTCAGCATTGAATGCATATAAAAGAGATTCAGACATGATACATCATACTTGCCTAGTTAACATCCTTCATTTTGTGTGCACAATAAAAAATGATAAACATGAGAGAAGTGGATATGAAAGCATCTGAAGTTTGAACACAGTGACAAATACTGTAGAAAATATTAAATACAAATATATTGGAGTGGAGTAATAATTATATATAATTGACACATTTTCATACATAAATATAACATTTTAATCTTCACTAAATGTTTACTTTAAATATTTTCAAAAACATGTGTTAATTTTACTCCAAAATGAACGCTCAATGGTACATTTTACACATAACTATACTGTAGTTAGAGTATGCCAAACTATGGTAAGTTAGACTTGTACAATACTTTGCATGTGATCAAAGTCACAAGGCCTGTACATCTCTTTGGTGTGTCCTGTCAGGGTGAGATAATATTTGACTTACAGCTTTTCTTTACAGTACCACCATTGTAACCATGACCAGATTTAAGACTTGGAAATGTACTTACTCTACATCTCGTTTCTTAATCGTCTTTCCAGATCCTAAGACCTCTGCCACACGGGACACAATAGGATCATAGTTCATGCTGGCCACAGCAACTACCTCCTCACTCCTATAGATATGGCAGATTAAAACCCGATTTAGCCTATGCCCAGTTAAAAAACAGAGTATAAATTAAGCATAAAACAATACTGTTACACATTAGGCTAAATATAGTGAGGACACTACGATGAATTTAAAAATAGGAATGCCAGTACGTATGGACTGCCAGTACATAAAGACTTAACAGGCCTATAGTTTAAATACAGTTTATCCTTACCTGGTATAAAATGCCACAAACTTCAGTTCATCCAGATCTCCTTGGATAATGACATCATCAAAGCCTTCCCCATAACCTTTGCAATCAGAAACCACTCCACTTTACATAATTATAAACAGCAAAAAGAAAGAGGAAAACAAATTCTAAACATGAAAATGCGCTGGGTATGTATTTCACAGCTAGAGGGCAGTGTGGAAACTAAAAGTTTAACAGAAACCCAGGAGAGATCCATCAAACACAAGTTTTCAGGGGTCTCAAATTCCCAGTCAGTCTATAACAACCACACCAAGGGGTCTAATGAAGTACTGTCACCTCATAAACACATGGAAAACTAGAAAAAATACAAAAATTACAGCACTCCATCAAGTTGAATTTGAGACCCCTGCTTTAGATCATAAGATTCATAACTGCTATTGTAAAGCAGATTTGTAATACATTCAATTGATCAAATCTCAGTTTAGTTACACTAATCTGCATACTCTTTTTTTCCTGGGAACCAAATTCCATTTACCTGCATAGCGTATGCTTTTGCCAAACATGGCTGTCCAGAAATAAGGCACAGTTTTGATTTCTGTGGCTCTGCCCATCATACTGAGAGCTGCCACTCTCCCTGTAAATTAAACACAACACAGCATAGAAACTGCTTTACAAAATCCCTTAACAGTGTCTGTGAAGTAAAACATCACGCCGGCCTGTGTGAAGTGCTTCATTGTTAATGGGTCAATAGGACAAAAATACCAATTTTCTCGTCTACATATATGTAATTTCTCCATTCATTGTCAATTGCATTTAATGTTTGTTTTAGGACAAAAATCGACACTATAGCTGAATGTAGGAGGGGCTATAGCGCCCCTCAAAAATCACATTCGTAATGTATGATGATGACAAGTTCAACGTCATCATACAAATCAAAGCCAATCAAATCATGGCTGCACCACTCAAACACACCTACACACAAAGCTGTGCATAGGAGTGGCTGCACCGCTCAAACAAGAAAAGAAAAATAAAGTATGAGTATGAACTGATAAATTAAGATGTTCACATAATAGTCTGGGCTACAAAACTGTTCTGTTTCATTTTCCCTGACCACCAGAGGCAGTGTTTAATTTCCAGTCCACCTCGCTTGGTGTAACCCTTATTTAATGCTGTAGATAGGATATATAATGCTGAACTTATACTCTGTTGTATGATGGTGGTGACGTGGTGTCATGTGTCAAAATTTGCATATCAGCTTTTTTACAGCGCAACACCACCATATGACAAAGTATAAACCAAACACTCACCATGGACATGGGCCATCTGCCAGTGAGGGATGATAAACCAAACACTCACCATGGACATGGGCCATCTGCCAGTGAGGGATGATAAACCAAACACTCACCATGGACATGGGCCATCTGCCAGTGAGGGATGATAAACCAAACACTCACCATGGACATGGGCTATCTGCCAGTGAGGGATGATAAACCAAACACTCACCTTGGACATGGGCCATCTGCCAGTGAGGGATGATAAACCAAACACTCACCATGGACATGGGCCATCTGCCAGTGAGGGATGTATAAACCAAACACTCACCATGGACATGGGCCATCTGCCAGTGAGGGATGTATAAACCAAACACTCACCATGGACATGGGCCATCTGCCAGTGAGGGATGATAAACCAAACACTCACCATGGACATGGGCCATCTGCCAGTGAGGGATGATAAACCAAACACTCACCATGGACATGGGCTACCTATCTGCCAGTGAGGGATGTATAAACCAAACACTCACCATGGACATGGGCTATCTGCCAGTGAGGGATGTACATAAACCAAACACTCACCATGGACATGGGCCATCTGCCAGTGAGGGATGTTCACCTTCTTATTGCTGCGCGGCAGGAAGGGAAACATCACCACATCTCCTCCAGCAAACACACCGTCAACATTTGTCTGCATCATCTGAGAGACAGTTCAAACAAACCAATGGATTCAACAACATTGGAAACTAAACATTTGTGTATACTTAGCTGTTCTTTCCATAGTACCTTGTTGACTGTGATAAAGCCCTTGGAGTCCATGTGAATTCCGCTTTGTTTCAGGAAGCTGGTAGCAGGAATGCATCCTGCAGAAACATCATAGTCATCACTCATTACAAAAAATTATAGTGACCAAACTGATCTACTAAGGCGATCAGCATCATATTCTGTCAGCATACATATTGTGCATGCTGACAGTAGGCCAGGCAAAGATAATAATTGTACTTTAATCAGTAAAAGTACCAATGGTACTTCTCCCGCAATCTCTCTCCCTGTTTCCTGTCAAATGCAACTGTACTATCCAATAAAAGCATAAAATCACCAAAAAATAAATTTCTTATGGGAAATTGAGACCCTATTTATTACAATGGAGGTGGTTGAACGGCGCAGAGCGCTTTCTGCTTCGTTCTGTTGTTGTGGTCGGCATTTTTCAACACTACAACAAGCGATTACACCGTTTTGAAGTGGATTTTCATGACAAGCAACTCAGCGGTCGGTGCAGTAGTCAAAGGTAACTTTAAATGTAGGCAGTTAACCCTGTTAAAAGATAACTTCTGTACGTCATAATCGTAAAAATCGTAATATTCACAGATATTCCTACAGACTATGGGATACATCCCCCCTATGGACCGAAACTAGGCACCTTTCCCGCCAGGTTATCGATTTATCTATGAATATGCAACTGACTGGCCAATTGCAACGGTGCGTGTGCACACACATAGCTGCAGGTAGAAATTGCATACATCATTGTTTATTATTATTAGGTTATGCACTTATGCTTCCTGGTGGAGATTTGCGCTATATTGAGCGCACCTTTCAAGTATTATAATTAAATGTAATACCCATAATGAAAGTGCATCACCTGTACCAATCACGCACACGTCTGCCCGTAGGACCTTTCCACTTTTCAGTACCACTTCTTTCAACTAAAACAGAAAGACAAAGAGCTTGGTCATGTAGTGAAAATGTATAGATTACAGATTACACAGCTTTCAGTTCTTGAGTACAAAATTGAGATTATTTCCAATTGAGTGTAATTGAATTACACCCCAAATTGAGTATTTGTACCATTAATCTTGTCTGATAATCATCTACTGTTTCCTGGCACACTATTGTATACTTCACCTGCACTTGCCCATTTCAAATGCTATGGATTGAGCAAGAGAAGATATTGAGCACCATGTCATGCAGTTTTTCTCACTTTCTGAATACCTGTCCATGATGGCCTATCATCTCCGACACCTCGTTCAACATGTAGAACTTCACTCTTTGGGTCTCAAACAGCTGTAACACACCACAGTTACAAAACCACAGATAATTAGATTTCTTCCACATATCTCAGAGGGGGAGAATGTACGGTGTCCTTAATGTCCACCTGTCTGCATGATCTGTGTCAATGAGTATATTTGCATTCCTTTTGTGGTATATTGAGCTGTAGAACATGATTTGCATTTTAAATGGTAGTTTAGTTTGTTCTGCAGAGAGAATGCTGAGGTAGTTCTTGTCCTGGACAACTTGATTTCCCAGGGGTGCTTCCATACCTTCATTATTGCTTTCCCTACTTTCTCCCCAAGAGCTTTCTTAAATGGCACTGGTTCTATCCCAATGATAGAAACAGAGTGAGCCTTGTCAGTGAGTGCAGCAGCCACCTCCATACCTGGCAACAACAAAGAGAATAAACAGTAGGTCCTATATTATTATACCATCTATATATATCGATATAATTCAGAATATGAGGCCCTCAGCCAACACGAAAAGAGTGGATTAAGTTTGTAATAATATCTAAATAATAAATCAGCGAATGTCTGAATGTCTGAATTTCTGAATGTCACTGACAGCGCATTATCTCATCATTAACTGCACGAATCACTCCCACTTTTCACACAGGCATGGACCATAATTATATGGAGGTCTTAACGGAGCCTTTTCCCATTTGACACATTAATGATTAATAATGAATTTATTAATGAATTAACCTCGCACCTCCGTCCCTTAGCGACACCTGCATCACAGGCCACCGTTATCACCGTTACCCCACTGGCATGCACCCTCCTCTAGCTACCGCTGCAACACAACAAAATGTGCCCTATACAATTTGGCGACGCGTGTGTGTGTGTGTGTGTCCTAATACACAGCACAGCCGTTGTCGTCTATCTCTGACAGAGCCACACTATTACCACACATCTCTCCATGCAAAACAAAATCTGCACGCTCCCAGAATGAACCTAGCCTACTTTTTATCGATTTTACCGATGTATTTCACTGTTCAAATATTGTTTTTACATCACTCCAACCCCCTCAGGCCAGGAGGTGTGTGTGTGTGTGTGTGTGTGTGTGTGTGTGTGTGTGTGTGTGTGTGTGTGTGTGTGTGTGTGTGCGCAAAATACTTTCAAAAACCAGATTTCCATATGCCTATAATTATAGGCATATTGTTTGTTTATGGTTATGTCTGAGTCATAGTGGCATGGCTGTGGTCCTGCCTATATATGGGCGTATGGGGTTTGATTAGGGTTATGTCTGAGTTAGAGTGGCATGGCTGTGGTCCTGCCTATATATGGGCGTATGGGGTTTGATTAGGGTTATGTCTGAGTTAGAGTGGCATGGCTGTGGTCCTGCCTATATATGGGCGTATGGGGTTTGATTAGGGTTATGTCTGAGTTAGAGTGGCATGGCTGTGGTCCTGCCTATATATGGGCGTATGGGGTTTGATTAGGGTTATGTCTGAGTTAGCGTGATGTGGTAGTAGTCCGCCTGCCTTCCGGCCGGTCCTCCCTTAAACCAATTTTAATATAGGATTTCTGGACAAATGCTCATCCGATGGACTTCCCGGTGGGCACATCACTCCCTTGGGTCCCCGGCAATACACATGCCAAGTGCAGAGGATTGGTTTGACTGTTCTCGAGATATGTGGGAAACACAGAGATTCTGTGCATTTATAGATAGATTACTATTACTTTCTAAAATGTGTAATTTATTCTCACCGATAAATCCTGTTCCCACAATCACGGCATTCTTGTTGTTGGCCAGCCTGGCTATGCTGTTTGCATCTTCAGGTGTCCTGAGATGAAATACATTCTCAATATCCTTGCCTTTGTAGTTCATTGGTTTGGGTCTTTCAAGCAAAAGACAGAAGCAATCAAGTATCAGTACATTCATTCATTATGGTAATACTGACTACAAGAACAATGTATTTTGGCAAAGATTTTCCTCACTGGTTTCCTGTAGCAATGAAGAGTTTCCTGTATTCCATCTTCAAGCCATCTTGAAAAGTCACAGTCCGTGTTTTGACATCAACTGCCAAAACCTTAACATTAATAATAATATTGGGGTCAATATATTCCTTTTCAATTCAACCAGTTGAGGAAGTGAAATTGAAATGATTGAAAATTAATGGTTATATAACAAACACTTTAATTTGACACACATCATTTTTATTTACTGAAATGAAAGAAACCAACTGTGCTTGGCATGATCTCTTATTACCTCTGTCTCTGTGAGCAATTCAATGTCATGACTCTGGAGGAAATCAGTGGAGCGAAGTCTCAATTGCTCTGCTGTGCTTTCTAGGGACTGAAGGAAAGAAAGTTAGTCACAGTGTAACAGTGGTCACGTTTGTTAGTTCATAGCCTTTCAAATATAAATTTGTTGACATTTTCAAAACATAGAAGGTAAATTACAACAATATTAATCTGCCACTGAAATTTCTGACACAACAAAAACATTGTCCAGGAATGCTATCTCAAGGATAACAAACCATAATGTATGGCCATGCCATCTACAAGCGAGACAATTAGCTTAGCCAATGTAGGACTAAACTATAACAGGTCAGAAGAATATACAGATAAAGGGGTTTATTTGTCACTCTCACTCACTCATACAAGTACAAGCAGCACAATGTTAGTGTGACATGCTCACAATAATAACAATAATATACTGCAACAGCAAGATAATACTGGGCATAAAAAGTAAAAAAGTAAAGGTAAAACCTTTAGCAGCAATATGAGTGTGTATTGATTTACTTCAATCAGTAAATCAATCAGCTTACATTTCTTGTCAAATATATGATCATGGAGTACTGTTCATAAATCTTTAGAGAAGATGCTTGATTTGTGAATTGCATCCAAAACTAAAAATGCAGGGCTCCAAATAATCAACATTAAAGCTTTATAACTTTTATTTGTGATTTGTGATTGATGTGTGATTTTAGATTCCTTTTGATTTAATATTGTATCCACAGGTTTTCAGCAAATCTTTGGTACTATCGAGTGTATTTGATTCCCAAGAGCACTTATAATTGACGAAAGCAACATAATTATTATATATATTGAGAAACATACTCTGAGTGGTGTGCTCTGGGTCTCTGTACAAACCTTACTCAGTTTAGGCCTGTCATAAGGTGGATGTTTGTCCACGGTGCATATGACAATGCGATCAGTGAAGCCCTCTTGCCTTAATGTCTCTGCACACACCAGTCCTGCTGGACCTGATGACAAATCAGTTCATCACAAAAAGCAGGATTGTATTACAGAGAGACCATAACCTCTCAAGCAAAAAGTCAACAATGAGAATCTAATCAAACCCAATCATATCCTCATTCTTGTAGTCATGGGAGTGCAGGAAATGGTCAAAAAGAAAAGTTATATATATATATATATACACACACAGTATATACACGCACGCACGCGCGCACACACACACACACACACACACACACAGTCACACACACACACACACACACACACACACACACACACACACACACACACACACACACACACACACACACACACACACACACACACACACAGTCACACACACACACACACACACACACACAAATGTAACTGACCTGAGCCAATGATAAGAATGTGGCTGAAGCCTGTGTTCGAGTTAATGACTGCTGAACACCGTGCCATGGGCTTTGACCTCTTCTGTGACTGAAGAGCCTAGAAATATTTGCAAGATCTTGAAATCAGTGGATTTGTTTATTTTCTGGAATAAATTCCTCAAATTGTCCCAAACCGCTTTTGTTGTTTTACCTGTTTGTTTGCACGAATGATCACCTTGTCCTTTTCAACTCTGACCTAAAGAAAACAGACATGAACGATGTGTACACTTTTACCATGATGTTAAGGCACAGAATGTGAAAGACATCATCAGTGGGGAAGGTCACCTGAAAGGTAGGCAGGCTGTCCAGGCCAGGGAAGTCCTCAATGTCTCCTGTTGCAATACTGAAACAAGCGCCATGCCAGGGACAGCGTACGTGACCTTTTGACAAAACACCTGGAATGACAAACATGACAAACCTTTATTACTTTAACCCACAACAAATAACAGATTAAATACCAGATCAATGTATCAATTAGGCTTTAATGGTTGAATGTAGAATATAAGTGGTAAATTCCTGTTCTGTGCTTCCTCTGTACTACACAGAAATTATTTTAAATTAAACGTATTCACCTTTGACCAGTGGTGCGCCATAATGGGGACACTTGTGACCAATGGCTGAGAACTCTCCATGTTCTTTGATTAGCAAAGCTCTGCCACTTCCCAAGTCAACTTCTCGCATCCTGTCAAGAATGCACAGAGAGATATTTGTGTGTGTGTGTGTGTGTGTGTGTGTGTGTGTGTGTGTGTGTGTGTGTGTGTGTGTGTGTGTGTGTGTATGTGAGAGAGATAATGTGCAGTGTCCTATGCATTAAGATGCGTTCCCAACAAATGATTTTTTCATTAATTTCTTACTGTCCATTTTCCAGATCTTTAACATGGCAGACAGAGGCCTCCACATAGTCTCGTGGTTTGTGGTAGAGACGCGGGGGTGCAGAGTCTTCATCAGAACCATGTCCAAGGGCCCCATTTGGTCTGCAGTCAGCAAAGGGGCTTGCCTTGCCATTGGGTGACATTCCATCCACCTCTTTTTCTTTCTCCAGGAGGGATAGTTCCACCTTAACTTCAACTGTACAACACAGACATGTTGTTACACAAAGCACATCCTCTCACAAATTGCTCCCCACTCCAGGTTTTCTGTTGCTGCTCCTAAACTTTGGCAACAACACTGTTTAACATCACAATTATGTATTATATTCCCTATTTAGGCAACCACACAATTTATTGTCAATGTCCGCATGTGTTCAAATTCAGATCGATTCCTCTCACCACTGAGGGTTTGGCCTCAAATTCTCCCTTAAATTCCCGCCACTGAGATTTGGCCTAAAATCCGGCCTCAAATTCTCAATTCTGTCCTACACAAACATTAAATTCCCATTGACAATGAATGGACAATTTTACGTCATAGTTAAACAAAACATTGCGTAACACAAACATTGATGACAAAGGTGAGGACACAAATTGTGATTGGCCGGAATGAGATGATGTATGATGATAAGAGCGCCCCTCACTTCACACAGGTCTGATTTTGAAGGGGAGCTAGCCCCCCCCTATAAACAGCTTTTGTCCCCACATGTCTCAAGATTTGCCATTAACAATAAAAGGGGAATTCGGGTCAAATGTCCGCTAAATCTTGTCCCCACACGTCTCAATATTTGCCATATTGACAATGAACGGAGAAATGGCGTCAGAATTCTGCTAAATATGACGTAAATTTTACATCAAAACATTAAATGCCATTGACATTGAAGGGAAAACTTACGTCATATGTAAACGAGCAAATCGGCTAACCAATCACATGTTGGTGGGAGCGCTTGACCAATAAAGGACCACCTTATGTACCTTATGTAGCAATGTCAAATGTACGCTAACATAAATTGATGTACGATGACAAGAGCGCCCCTCATTTCACACGGGTGTGATTTTTACTATTAGTATAGAAGCAGGCGCAGCACCATTACATCAGCATTACAGGTGAATAAATGAACCCAAGCCACAAAACATTAACATTAAGAGGACACAGGTAATACATATACAAACCACATACTCAACACCCCACCACCACAACCAAATTGAGCTTAGACATGGAAGCACCAAAGCAGCATTCTGTTTACAATTTCAATTTTCTTACCATGACAACGTTATACTGTATATAAGCCTGTCAATTGGGAGCCATAGAGACATTTTAGATTACATATGATGCTCTGCATTTGGGTTTAAATATTGTACATAAAATAAGGGTTGTGTAAACCTTTCTCACTACAGCCGACTTTATCTCTTCGCCTGGAAAAATGTGCTGACGATCCGGTTCTTACACAGTAATCTGTCTGGAATTCTCACCTGCTGAGCAAGTCTTAATTAAAATCAATGGAAAATCATAGCAGTGACTACTGCAGGAGAAGAAAGAGAGGGCTATCTAGAGTTAAAAGACAGTCTCTATAAGTTTAGCAAGTACTGCGATCGGCTTGGTATGTAATGTAGGTATGTTGGTGTAATCCACCGGCCAATAAGGGACCATCGTTCTTCGTGACGTAACTATTAAGGTACGTTTGGTGATGGGTATTTATGTACACTTGTACAGTATGTCGGGGTAAGAATGGTGGTTCCTTAAACTTCCTTATTGGCTGTTGATGGTGACGTAACTAAGGTACGTTTCATTATGAGCATCTAAATTGTAATTGTACATGCACCAGGCAGCCTTTTTGTGTCCGTGCTTGTTTCAAAACTACATTATAGTATGTGGAACAAAACAAGTTCTTCCCTGTCCAAAACATATGCAGGATGTTCAATGAGTGCTCCCCCATCCAGCTTGTAAGCATTCCCATAGTATGGGTGTTCCCATTGAAGGGGTATTCCCTAAGCGCCTGCACACTGCCAGAAGAACATAAATCTCAGCCTACTGATGATGATAAATCTAAATTAATTAAACACAGGAGAAAACCAGCAGTAACAAACCATGGCTACTAAGGCTACTGCTTTGAAACCCAATTCTGATCATTGTTTCCACCTAGTCTTAACCCATTCAGTGAATTCACATTGTCACCAGATGTACCAGTACGCAGAGATTTCTAATTGTCGGGCTATGTGAGACTAACTGCATAGACAATTTTAACACAAGCCTTTGCACAGGTGATTGTAAAGTTTCACCGGACGGGCAAGGCTCCATGAATCAGACAACTGTCCAAACAAGTTTGTTGTTTTTTATTTACCAAAAACAATCCAAACACCAACCAGGCAGTGCAATAATATTCACAGTGACAGATCTGTCAAAAAAACACAGGTTAAACGAACAGCAACCTATAGGTAACTTTTAAGAGCTACACCTGTTCCACGACCACGAAGGGCCGACAGCAGCTCTCGTAGCTTGCCCAAACCAAAACTGTCTGCAGATGCAGCCACCATTTTAAACCAGGCAAACTATAAAGGCCCATAAGTTATATACAATTACATCATTACTTAAACCATTTCCATTTCATATTTCAGGCACCACTTTACTCACACATTTAGGCCATAGGCCTACAATTAGAAAGGCTACAATATAAAACAGAAAACACCCCTCTCCTCTCCTCTACAGTACTTGGGTACAGGCGTGCCAGCACTGGAGAGGAGAGACAGGTGCACAACAATCATTGCATGTCCATGTCCATGTCCATGTCCATGTTCAGGAATTCATTCAGATACTACCATTATACAAATATGAAACCCACAACCCTCCCAAATAGTTATTTCCAAACTGGCCAACTATATTAAATAGAAGCAACTGTCAAAACAGATATCAGTGTGTGTGCATCATTGTTAACTTCAGGTTAGTCTCTATAGGGCACAGGCTGCCCGTGATCATAATTGCATTGCAATGGAAATACATTCTCTTGCTGAACATTATTGCAAAGTGAAAACTCCCATCTGCAATTCCAAATCAATGTAAATAGATTTATTAAATGCATTTATCTGTTTTGTCAAAACAAGCAATCGTGTGGCACTGTACACAGCCATTGTTTATACTTCCAGTTTACGGCCCGGGACCCTGTGGCCTTCAAAATAAGGGTCTACACTGAAAAAGGGTCTGCACTGGACCCTGTGGCCTACAAAATAAGGGTCTGCACTGAAAAAAAAACATAATTGTGGGTAGGATGAGTGAGAATACAAGGCAAGAAAAGGGTTTGTCACCTGGCTTGGGTTTGGAGAAACATCCTCCCATGGTGGACCCAGGGTTGAGCCAGGAGACCTGGCTGAGGGAAACCCAGGGAGAGGGGGAGAGGAGAAGTGGTCAGATCCCTCTGCTGGGCTGCTTGGTTGGGAGGTAACGATAACGCTTGAGGGCCCGGGGGGGTATGAGTACCTGCAGGTCCAGGCTGGCCATCGCACACGTCACCTTGTCCACATAACCTGTATGCATAAGTGACAGACATATAACAATATATATATAACAATATATAATATAACTATAACTATATATATATATACACACACACACACACACACACACACACACACACACACACACTATACCGACAAATATATATATATATATATATATATATACACACACATACACTATACCGACCGACCAAATTTGAAGTCGGTTGGTTCTCAAGATACGTGAACTACAGACATACAGAGATTCTGTGCATTTATTGTAAGTCTGTAAGATGACAAATCCTGTATTGTATATAGTATACAGTATATGTATATATAGGCATATATATATATACACACACACACACACACACACACACACACACACACACACACACACACACGTGTGTAGCTAGCCTGCTGCCTTACATATTCGAACCCTGGTTCGAACTCTGGCTGGGGTCGATGTCAGCAAGGGCATGCGGTCGCAACGGGTTCCTAATGCCAATTTCACTTAGTAAGAGACCACACCTTCGCTCAAGATTAACAGTTTATTGAAACAGAATGAGATGAATGCGGAGTGGAATGAGGTGGGTGAGAAGGTAGGGCGAGACTCAGGGTGGGGGTAGTCTCTGGAGCTGTACTCGGAATGAGCGGTTGGTCGTCTTTGCTCCGTCACTTCCCCCCCTGGATTCCTAGAGAATCGAGGCGGAAGGAGGAGGTTGGGGTGGAGGAGGATGGCGATTTTGAACAATAGTGAAAATAGCCGATCTACAAGTGCAGTACTCACAACCCATGTTTGGTCTGTCGTGGAGCAGAACAAACAACTTGGTTGAGAGAACGCAGGTGTATTTATACTGTGGTGATTGCACCGGGGATTGGCCGGATGATAATGAAAGGCAGGTGAGTTTGATAAAGAGGGACGAGTTGTTGATAATGAGGGAGGAGTGGTTAAGGTCAAGCGGAAGGAGGTCTCTTCTCCCGAAACTGCGTTGTATAAATACAACTTCCCTCAAATGGGTTCAGATCTGAGCCAAGTCTCCTGAAGTGGCTCGTCTGAAGCCTCTCTTGGAGTCCTGACAGGAGTCTCCAGACGTAAAAATGAAAATGCGTGTGTCTGTGTGTGACCTAAATGCGACCCCAATCAGCATCAGCCGCAATTTAAGGGTCAATAGGTTGTGCTCAAACATACAGACAGACATACAGTACACACACACACACACACACACACACACACACACACACACACACTCATCTGTAATTCTTGTCACCGCTCAAAAACGGATATTGATATGCATATTATATTCCAGGATGAGGGCCAGATGTGATGAGTTGTCAGCTGACTAGTGCAAGCTAAAGTGCCACTGTGTGTTGAACTGAAATAGCTCACAGAATGGCTAACGCACGTTATGATGAGGTCAGCCATGTTTTCAACCTACTCCCTCCCCACACGGTCAGGAAATCCCAGTCAGCCTGATTATCAGACTGTAACTTAACCCATTTTGTACGGGAACCCCTTTTGGTGTTAACATTACGTTATGCTTTAGCTATTTAAAAATAGCAGATCTACAAGCTCATAGCGCGCCACCGAGTGGCGCGCTACGAGCTTGTAGGTCTGCTATTTTTGAAAAATCGAAGAACGGTTGACATAGACACATAGATTTTTCAGAAAACTGTCAATTTCAAACAGACATTTTTAGAATCTGATCTCAGGTCAGAATGGGTTAAGAGATGCAGTCCACTCATAGAGTGCTGAATCCAGGCTAAGTCAGACTACCATTTTTTATTTTAAAGATTTATTTTTGGCTTTTGTGCCTTTATTAATAGTTACATTGAAGGCAGGCACGAAAGAGGGAGAGAGAGAAGGGGAGAGAGACACAGCTAGCAAACGTCGTCATGAACAGGACTTGAACACGAGACACACTGTCAGGCCAGAGCCTATATGTGGCATGCGCCTGGACCACTAGGCCAGCGAGCGCCCCTCAGACCACCATTTTGTTTGCACGGGAAGATCCAGTTGATTGATTGATTGATTGATTGATTGACTGATTGATTGAATATGTTATTAACAGTTTGAAAAAAAGAGAACAGGAAAGTCCAGTTCAATACAAGGTCTGCTAAGAGGATTATAAACCCATGAAAGCCTATGGCTTAATTGTTTCCATTGGGGTCCTTCGTACTCAATTCTCACAAAAACTATGCATTAACTTAAACTCAAAACCACGTCGACCTGGGCGAGTCCATGCACCTGATATACCAATCAGAAACATCTATTCTGTTGTGCGTGCGCACGGCCGTGTGCGTACAGCGCGCGCGTGTCTAATTTACATTTAGATGGGCTGTTAGCTGGGTTGTTAACATAATGCTATATCTAACGGCCCTTACTCAAGGGGCCAGCTAGGCACTCCAATGTTGAAGCGCTGGGCCCTAGTGGTAAGAGGAAGGACTGCAGGCGGACCCGTGGATTCTTGACGAGGAAACCCCGTGCAACCGAGCGCTCAATGTTAAAGCCCAGCTGCACTTCCGCATTTGGACACCAAAATTTGGTGTCCAAATGCGGAAGTGGAATAGACGGTAGTGGAATAGACGGTACTTCCGGCAGCCTTCCGGGTGCTTCAAAACGCCACTGAGCAACTTCCACTGACATGAATAGCGGAGGGGGCGGAGCTTCGCGCCAGTTTAGTCTCTATCCTTTTAATACTCTATGCCCTTACTGCATGTCACCCTTACTCTAAGATCTCTCTTCCCCATTTCCTGTCAGCCTACTGTCTGTCCCTCTATAAAAAATATAAAATGAAGGCAAAAGCCACAAAAAGAAAAAACATCTCTTATTATGGCCTTATCCTTATCATATTATTTACAGGAGATCATTTGCATTCACCTCACTATTTGCAGCAAACAGCCAAGAGTGTTTTATTTCCCTGAGTGCCATAATCAACCATTCAATTATAAGATTATGTCTATATTGTTCTTAAATGTCTGACAGTTAAGTCAGCGGATTCAAGTGAAAATCAACCGGTAATTCCCAGTAGGTTAGCCTACTTATCAAGCCGATCTTATCGATCTACTGCATGTACTCTGGGTGCAGCCAGCTACAGTAGCTAGTCTCCCCTAGCCGAAGGTATGGGGAGTGTATGTTTTGCGCTCCGTCCGTGTGTCCTTCCGTGCGTGCGTGCGTGCGTGCGAGGCACCTTTGGCCCCGTCGATGCCAAACTGTGCACACACAGTCCCTGGATGCCAACGACGAACCTCTGCCCCAAAATGTCCACAACGGCCTGTTATAGCGCCACCATGAGGCCGACTTTTGCTAAACATATTTCTTTATATTACTCGTACACATTTTATCCATACTTCATGCAAATCGGTATACACTATCTCTATAGTCATGTGATCAACACGGACCTGTCCGTTAACGCTTCCCCATAGTCCATCCCCATTGGTTCAGATTGCCTTCCAAAGTTTGCATGAGGATTGGTCCATTTTAAACCAAATGCCTCATATCATGAACACAGCGTGCGATTTCTGTGCAATTATGCACACACATTCCCACTAGGCAGAGGAAGAAATGCCATTTGACAAAATTCAACTCAGCCTCATGGTGGCGCTATAACAGGCCAACTCATGTTTTCACCAGCTATAACTGCACCTATCCGTGTACAACTTTGTATGTGCATTACTAAACATTATTTTATACAACCATCAGGTGACTGATTGTTGCAAAAATAAAACTTTATAAATAATTTCTATACATCTCTCTGCATGAAATAAATTAAGCACATACTGTACAGTACAGTTGTTAATTTAGTTAGGGGTGTGCGTGTGTGTGTGTGTGTGTGTGTGTGTGTGTGTGTGTGTGTGTGTGTGCGTGCGTGCGTGCGTGCGTGCGTGCGTGCGTGCGTGCGTGCGTGCGTGCGTGTGTGCATTGTGCATTGTGCATGTTAAAAAGGAAGTAATTGTGTTAATTAGCAACATTTCCACACACATATAGTTGCCTTTCTTAATGTGTCTTTCATGGCTAACTGTTAAATATTAACAGCACTCAGACACCTATTAACTTTCTTGTCACACTGTGTTTTGGAGGGAAGCAGGGGCCCCTTCAGTTTCAAAATAACCCTTGTTTTGTTGCCTATGCTTTTCTGCCAACACTCCTGGTATTTTCTCCCACATATACAGTAGTTACTCACAATGCAGTGGTTGTTATGAATTTGAAGAGATGCAGTGCAATACTCCTCAGGTTGTAATTGATTAGCAAACTATTCTTTGGAATTACAACTAAAGAGACTACTTGATATTCAAAGCACATCTCATGCCCCCACAGTTGTCCACAACTGCACTGTTGAATGGGACATTAGTTAGTAAAGTTCCGGAGACCAAATGAGAAGTGGAAAGATCTAAAGTATGTCTCTAAATATCTTGTTTGGGAAGAACCTGAAAATAATATGTTGCTATTCTTGTTTTGAATTAATGTAACATGTTTATAGGCAAACATCATTGTACAAATAAAGATAGGCCTTTGTACAAAAACATCATTATGTATGACTCAAATAAACTGTCAATAGCATATGTTATCAACTGGAAAACAATATTTGGTAAAATGCGGGCAATGCCCATCTGGGCACTTGTTTTTCTTACACAAACATAAGTTGTTGTGATACATTCAACTTAATCTCCATGGTAACCATGAGTCCTTGCTCCACAAACTCTGATGTAATAAGCAAAGCCCGGTTCCAATAAAGATATTGTAAAACGTAATGTAATCCAATGCTTGGCCTTTATACATGTTACAAAGACTCTGTCGCACAATTGCCACTTAAATAATTGTCTCCACCAGGCCAAAGGCATGGGGAGAGAGTATGTTGCACTCCCATCCGTCCGTCCGTCTGTGTACAGCTAATCTCCTACAGATTTTATCCATAAATCACAGTCATGTAATCAACACAGATCTGTCCGATTGTCCATATTCCATCCTGCCTTCCAAAGATTGCAGGATTGGTCCATTTTGAACAAAATGCCTCAAATCGTGAACACAGAGTGCGATTTCAGGGAAAATTTGCACGCACATTCCCACTAGGCAGAGGAAGAAATGGCACTTAAAATGTTCAAATCAGACTCATGGTGGTGCTATAAATGGCGATTTGTGTTTTACCTATAAATGCTCCGATCTGTGTACAACTTGCGCACTAGCTCCTAGAGGCCAAGGAAAAACCTTTGCCCTCCATTTTCACATCTGTCTTTTATACCGCATCAGGAGGCTGACCTATGTAAAACACATTTTTGATAATACTCCTTCAGATTGTATCAAAATGTCACGCAAATCGGTACACATGATCTCTATAGTCACGTGATCAACACGGTTTGATTTTTCATATTCCATCCTGATTGGCTACGATTGACTATCTAAAGTTTGCTGTGGGCTGCGGTCAGCCCTGTGTCTGCTCGTGGGCTGCGGTCAGCCCTGTGTCTGCTCGTGGGCCACTTGTTGGCCGCGGGAGTATCTTGTACTCTATCGCTCTGCAGCTCTGCTAATAAATGATCACCACCTGGAGTATCTTGTACTCTATCGCTCTGCTAATAAATTATCACCACCTGGAGTATCTTGTACTCTATCGCTCTGCTAATAAATGATCACCACCTGAGGAAACTCCAAGTTGTCTGCCGTCTAAACCTTCTCCGGTGCTCTCCAGTTTTTAGCAGTCTCTTATGCATGGTAGGACTAGGGTGTCCTAAATTAATTAAACACATCTGAACGCCACTTAAAAGCGCACTGATTCCCCCACAATGAGTCCTAAACTGTTCTGTTACAAGTTAACCAGCCAAAGTAATCAGACTGTCCACTGAGGCGTACTGAACTGTTATCACTGTCCTGTTCAACCAACCCCTGGTGCAGGAAACAGCCTAGAAAACCCACCTCTTCAGACTCCATCTTAGCCCATAGCACTTGCCCCAGCCTCGACCCCCACCTTACAGGCGTATGCAGAGGCTCAACTGATGTAACTTAGATAGCATTAGATAGATAGCATTAGATAGCATGTAGACATTGCACTCTATGGTGTGTACGCACGTTTTATATACTGTATTGATATTCCACTCTTAGGTTCTTAGCTTACATATGATTCTTGATGACTATTTTTATGTATTTGATGTATTACCATATTTTGTTCTTAGCGTCTGCTAAATGCCTACATTGTAAATTGTAGTACAAAATTCTGCAAATCATGAACGCAAAGTCCATTTGCCGTGAAACTGTTCATGCACATTCCCACGTTAGACTGAGAAAGAAATGACACTTTTTCTATGTAATGAACAGCAAATTGTTTAGTTTAGATGTGTTTATTTATTTCAGATATTTTGTGCAAAACTAAAGTAGGTTAAGCAGATTTGGTCCTCACAACATATGACGCAGATCCTAGTCGCTCACTGTTGGGCCTGTCCCCAAGCAGTGCTAATAATCCTTCCTACAAACAAGCTGTCAGTTTCACTCACTTCTCCACAAATGTACTGTAATACCTGTTACTGGAATGTAGGGGGAATTAACAACTGCCGCTGGTAGTTAGTTGGCAGAGGGCGGCTGATCTATAAGAGGGAAAGCTGTAATGTTGAACACAGAACATTTACTATAGGCCTAATCTGATGACCATGTCTGTCATTCAAACCCTGTGTGAGATCAAAACACATTAGATCCTGCGTACAGTATACGTACCTTTACAGAAGCTTATTCAAGATTAAGCAAAATAACTGGTATTAATCTCCATAGTTGAGCACACCACATGAGGGCACGCTTGTACTCATCAAAGAGGGACAACATTATTTAATGCCACAAAGATCCCCTGCCCTTAAAATACACCTTCGCTTCCTAAATTAAATCGACTGTAACATGGATACGAACAGTTCAATATCTTTCTGCAAATTACTGTATATGTTGCTTTATAAACACTTGCACTTGCAGAGAGAAAACTAACGTCTGAAGAAAATAAGTGCTACAGTTTAGGGACTGGTTCATCATTTGTCTCCTAATGACCTAATGTCCTAACACAGAGCAGGTCAAGTTAGCTATATTATGGTCAACATTTATGGCTGTCGCTGTGATCTTCAGCTGATAAGGACAAGAATTGGACCTGAGTTGGCACTGTACTTGGACCACTTTTTCCCTCTGCACCAAGCTGTGAGCTTGTAAATCTGTGGTTAATATTTGACCACACGTCCGTACCTCACTGACAGCAAGCAAGCACTCCAAGTTAGTGAAATACAAGATAAGCCCTGGGAATCATACCCTGGGTTGCGTCACCCAGTTCACAAGCAAAAGCCATCATAAAGAGCACCAGATATTTCCAAACTTAAACACAAAACGTAGTTAGAAGTTAGAATTGATATAGGCTACCTGTCCAAAAAACTTAAATTTAAAGTTGCATGAAATAGAGATGATCACTATAAAGAACCTAATGAGTGACTTCTCATTATGATTCTTAGAACATAAATGAAGAAACACTGGATTGAGGCTATAATCTGATGCCCCATTAAGAAACGTAGTATGCAATTCAGCTCATGAAGTATAATTTAGACTTCCAAAGAATCTGTGTTGCAAACGGAAAAGACTGGAATGTAATTTCTTATGTTTTCACCACGATCAGGTTTCAGAGTTCATGTAGTTTAGCTTACTATGGAATTAAAAGTCTAGCCATGAGTGGGTGGACAAATCATGCCATGTGGCTGAAGAAAGTGGCTGCCTATACCTCCAAGCATGGGCAACTGACGGCCCGGGTGCCAAATGCGTCCCCCACCTTCACTTAATGCGGCCTCCAGTTAATATCAGAATACTAGTATGCAAATGTTATTGTCTGTTTTATGTCCAATGTGTTTGTATTTAGTTCATAAAGTTAACATAACTAAACTTCTGCATTTGAAATTAAATACAAATTTTACTTTTCAGGATTCCAATTCAATTAAAGCTGCAAGCAGCGATAACCAGGCCCTCGCGTGTCTGTGCACATTACGGGCAAATATCCAATCAGAACTGGGTAGCACTTCTGAAGGACAATTTTCAACTGAGTCCAGTGAGGTGACTCATGACTCTACGACAAACAAATTGTTCAATAGTTATGGCAAATGATAGAAACTATGGCATATCGACCAATCAGAAGAGGGGGAGATGCTAAGTTTGACAAATGAAGGGCAAGGACTCTGAACCAAATCCAATGACACCACGCACAAGGCTGTATGACAAACCGTTGAAAAGTTAAAGGACAAAATAGGAACTATCAAATATCGAAGAGGGGGCACTGAATAAAGTCGATAGACAACACCCACAATTCTGTACAACAATCAGTTCAGTACTTACATAAAAAAGATTTTTTATAGATCTGCTATTTTCACTTCCTGTTTGGCGTTGACATTTGACGCTTCACCACGGCCACGCCATTTTACGAAAACTCACGATTCTGATAACTTTTCATCGATAAGGTGTTTTGTGTGCGCTGAGCGAGTTTTATTTGTAACGGACCATCCTGCTAGGAGGAGTTTGTTAAAGTGCGACTCGTGGAAATGGCATAAATTGTGACAAAACGCCAAAATAAATTCAAAATGGCTGACTTCCTGTTTGGTTTAGGTCATGGCACCAAGAGACTTTTTTGTAATTCAGGAAATGATACAGGTGTGTAAAAATATTTTTTTGTGCCATCTGGAGTGAGCGTGGAAATATAGTGGCCCTCTCTATCGTCAAAGTTGCCCACCCCTGCCTTCAAGCACACTTGCTTGCACAAAGAAAGGTTTGGCATCAGTGTGTGTGTGCCTGGGATGAGTTGCTCCAATACAGAATATCTTGTAAAATGCTTCAGTGAACACAGATACACATGTGCTGTGCAGTTAAAGCTGGTGAACAATGGCATCGTAGAAGCGCGGTATTGTATGTTCATGTTGGTATTGTTTTCAGCAGCCTCCATGATGTCATGGAAAACCAAGATTGCATGTTACAGAGGGGTGTCCACTCCTACAGGGCAAGGTGCCTCCATAGGCAAAAACAACTCTTGTAATGACCAGTCTCTCAGCATGTGTGCATGCATGCACGCATTTTTACAGTAGGTCTAATTACATACAGTACTGTACTCTATACTGTATGTAAGCTTCAAGTGAGTAACTTCCATATAACTAATGTGTGTTACTTACCTTACTCCTTAATGCTTCAAGACAGGAAAACAAATTCCACATTGCGTCATTAAAAGTAATGACATACCCCTCATCATCATATCATCATATCAGAAACTGATTATCAAATTATTACTGCACAGACCATAAAGCAGTAAAAACATCTTACCAAAGCCTGTGTGTAAGGAGCAGGTGCACTGAGTTCCAATCCTGACAGACTCCCCCGTGTTCAGCTTATCCTGCAGAGTATGGCAGCATTCTAGCACTTCAGTCCCCCAAGAATCCCGTCCCTCTCCGGGATTGGTTCTCTCTGATAGGAGTATTCCCACTCTGTGTCTCCCACTGCACCCTCTTCCAGCCTCCTCCAGCCTCCTCCTCCCCGGCTTGATGCAGCAGAAGGGCTCTGATGAGTGCGCTGTCCCTCGGAGAACACCCCTTCGGCAGACAGAAGGACTGGCCGTGGGAAGTTGCTCTCTCCCCCCTCTCTCTCTCTCTCTCTCTCTCTCTCTCTCTCTCTCTCTCTCTCTCTCTCTCTCTCCCTCTTTCAGTGGTCAAGCCTGCAAATGCAGCACCAGGGACCCTTGCCAGTGTCTCAGCTGTATGCAGTATTGATGGAGTTGCTGTGGGGATGCTAACGCAGCACAAATCCTCACCGTTCTCTGCTCTCTTCCTCCCACCCCTCTTCGATGTAGTCTCTCTCTCTCTCTCTCTCTCTCTCTCTCTCTCTCTCTCTCTCTCTCTCTCCTGCTCACACATACATAAAAACATTCACTTCTAGAGGCTGCCTTCTGCTCAGCTCCTTTCAGCCTCTCTACTTCAGATGCCAAAGGCCTGACTTGCGAGTTAAGCCTGATCAAAGGCTGGCTTCCCCCCACTGCACTGCCTGCATGGTCCGATTGCCTGCTTATCAGCCAGCCTGCGTATTATGCATAGATTGCACTATAAACCTGTTTGGGTGCATGTTCTTGTGTAGGATTAATGTAAAAGTGTGCATATAATGTGCTGTAGAATAGATATATTGACTCAACTACTCTTTAGGTGCCTGAGCCTCATAC
The DNA here is from genome assembly GCF_963924005.1 of Protomyctophum bolini. NCBI lineage: Eukaryota > Metazoa > Chordata > Actinopteri > Myctophiformes > Myctophidae > Protomyctophum > Protomyctophum bolini. The sequence continues at coordinate 25,358,882 of NC_137867.1, read as the reverse complement.
AGCCTTTCTTGCCAAATGTGAGTTAGTATGCATACTGTGAAAAATAAACTTCACATTATGGATGTGATACCTACCTCTTAAAGCAGTTTATAAGCATATAGGATAGGGGAATAGTAACAAATGTACTGTAGTGTTGCAGTCTATCCCATTTTCAGAGTGGGATGGGTGTGGGTGATAAGAGTACAAGCTCTTAAAAGGATACACAGCATTTAGTAATGTAAATGTACATGAAAACAATTCTGGATATGAATAGCTTTCCCCCTTTACCCCCTTTGGAGCAAAGGAAGACCCCAAAACACCTAGAAAAGGAGCACGGAGCAAGAACTCACAAAGAAAGGACTAACGTGGAAACAGCTTGAGAGGATGACCCAAGACAGATGAGGGTGGAAACAATTCATCAGTGGCCAATGTTCTGAAAGGAATACAAGTAAGAATGTTTCTATAACTGTAACAAGGTCATACATGCATGGCTTACAATCTCACATTCCTTTTAGACTCATTGCTTTCATTGAAATGCCGACTTTACATTTGTGTTTCATCAGCACACAGTGTATGATTCAGTAGCAGAGATGGAATGATGAAGATGAGTTTTGATGAAGTTGGGACTATTTTGCTTGTTGAAATCTAAAGTGTGTTGTCATTCTACTCACTGTACCCTCTGCTGTTAAAAAGAGGAATAACCCCCCCTTCTCTCTACATATAGTCCACTCAAACTATCTGCATGATATGAGGGTGCACAAATAACTGCATACAGAACTTTGTGCACCCTCATATCATGCAGATTGACAGCTGTTTGTGTTCCAATATCTAAAGGTGCATGTAGTATGTACCCATTTTCCACCTAAATGGGCATGTTTTGATTGCAACAGAGGGCAGGGGTTGTCCCAAGATAATTTATCTCCAAGGAAGGGGAGGCACATATTACATCACTGGTACATCTGTTTAATTTAATTAACAGGAGTACTCTAATCCAAGTAATTACCCTGGGACTGCTTGAAAACTCAGATTATAGGAGTGTAGCATTGAATATAATAAGGGAATAAGGAAAATACTGCATGAATTAGATTGGGGGTTGTTTAATAGTGCAGTAAACAAAAACACATTTAGTCTACTGTATATGGGATCTGTATGAAGATTGATGAGAACATAATCAATTTTCATGATTTCTGTAAACGAAATATGCTTACCAATTTCTTCCAAATTGAGTCTTATCGTCAAAATGTACAGTGGATTGTGCATTAACCACTGAAACCCCATGTGGTTAAGTGGAGTCCATCAGGGCTCTGTACTAGTATATTTTCTATTTTCTGTTATTGCGGGGAAAGCTTTAGCTGAAAATAGCAGATCGACAAGTTCATAACACGATCCTGGGGTTTAAGTGGTTAAGGATTCAGGCAACTCATGGTGCCAAGTTCCTCCCCAAAATGAAATACAACACAGAAGAGCTGCGGTACTGGAATGCAACTTTTAATAAACTAAGCTATTCATTCTTACTCTGGCTGTGGACATAGAGACTCATGGCAGTATTGGATAGAATGTATCTTCTCAGGGCAATTAATCTTGGACATTAAGATGCTTGTTCAGATCAGTGTTCCACATTGTAAACTCCATCATGTATGACCAGGGTTGAAGATGAGCTAAGTAGCCTGTTTTATCGAAGCACTGATTTAGACACTGTTTAATATTGAACTTTTAGGAAGCAACATACACAAGCAGTTCATACTATAGATATTCTGATGGAAAAGGCTTATTTAATGATCAGTTCATGAAACTTTTAAAAGATTACGTAACTTACAAGAAAACAATCTGGGCCACCTACCCTTTTATCTGAAGATTTACACACTGTTGGAGAGAATTATTTCTACATCCAACATTTGATACTTTACTAATAGGTTTATTATCATGACATAACCTATTGATCTATACCTTAACCGAATCTGGATAATCAACAATTCCTCACTGGTAGCTAATTATCTCTCACAAGGTATGCTACTTGAATGTTTACAGTAAGAACCCTAACCCTATATCAGAAGAGGGAAATTCAACAAGATTAGCACATGAAAAACAAATGTATCAAAACAGTATGGCTTTTGAAATATTGCAAAAGTGACTTTTGCCATATCACTGCTAATCCTAATCTTTTGCAAAGTCCATGCCACTGAAATCAAGCATGAACAGTCTAGAACACACACATTTAACAACAAGAAAGCTATAAAACCTCTGTCTTTAGATAGTGTTTTGTCCTTTGGTTCATCCGAGGTGTGTTTGGAAGGCTGGGTGGTCGCTGATCATAGTCCCCCATACACACAGCTATGAAAAAGAGGGTACCGCCAATTGCCAAAGCCAGACCTGCAAACCATCCAGAGAACATAGCCTCACCGAACTCCCAACGTGGAACAACATCAGGTAAGTTCTCATCCCAGAACTCCACGACAGTAGTATAGGCCACTATGGAGACGGGGGCCAAAGTGGTGAGTGCCGACACCCAGGAAAGCACCCCACTAAAGATGATGAGCCCCCTCTTCAGGCCCCGCTGCCCAGAGCAGACCTCCACCCCTTCCAGTCCTGGAAAGACCACCACCACTGCTAGAGCGCCAGTACCTATGGACACCATCATAAGCACCCTGGAGATCTGTAAGTCCATAGGGAGTGCTAAGATGGATTCATAGGCCTTACACTGCACTCCCACCTCCTCTGTAAAGACGCACATGTGAAACAGACCAGAGTAGTAGTTTTCCACTTCATTCAGGTCAGAGTTCATTGTCTTCCACAGTGGAAGGAACGCAGTGATGAGAGAAGTGACCAGACCCCCAAATGTCACAAAGAGCGCAGTTCTTTGCATCATTTTAGTTGTCAGAAAAACCATCTTCTTCGTCTCTCTTGTCGTTGCCTCTCTTACACACACACACACACACACACACACACACTCTCTCTCTCTCTCTCTCTCTCTCTCTCTCTATTGCCGTTTCTGCCCGTCTGGTCAGGTCTAGGAACAGATTCTGAGAGGCTTTGTAGCCCATCCCACCAGCCGGACCGACCCAGTCAGCCCACCTAGGCAGAAACTCCTTAATAAAACACACCTGACAGGTGAGAGATAGTCAGTGTGGCGTTGCAACCGACATTCTGTCTTCTTGTCTTCATGATAAATACTGTTACACTGAACAATGCACACTGTTTTAAGATGAAACCAAATATGTCCGATGGGAATGTGGTCTGAATGCGTGCACAAGTAGCCTCAAAAGAATGAAACGTGAGGAAGCTGGGCTTTGGGGGAACAAGCAAAAAGAATAGAAAAGGCAGAGGAGAAGCGCTGTCCCAAGGGTGACCATAATGGCTCATTTCTATGGGTCGCTGAGTGCCCATGGCTTTCTTCCAAAGGTGTAATTATTACTGATGAAACAATTTACTGATGTCACTGATATGAGACCCTAGGGCATTATTGAAGTCAAGGCTTTTCCCACTCGAAGGAAATCTGGAGAAAATCTGTTGATTTGCCAAGTGTCTCAAGTACCAAGACTATGAATAGCACCTTGTACTCATAGCTTACAAAGAGCCTAAAGGAGTTCAACACATGTGAATTCCTCTGTGAGCCTTTATAGATCCTGGTGTGCAACTGGGCAAGTAGCAAGAAATCAAATATTGCTTTTCAATTAGCTCAGCCACTTTCATTCAATTACCATGCATTACCATGCAGTAAAACAAATTATAACTCCAAAAGGCATGCTCAATGCTCATAAGTATATATGAATGAGGAAATTATTGCATCATTCATTATATTTCCATCACTTACTGGAGCTGGACAGTCTTATCATTGTTAATTATTATTTAGGACACAAATAATGCAAGTCTGATCTCTTTATAAAACAAGTTTACCATTTTAATCTATACAAACCCAACCTTAGTCCTAATCTAAAATAAATTATCCGTCTGATCTTAGGCTTCATAACTTTGCAGAAGGAATTTTCCAACTCATAGTAAGAGCCATTGTCCAAGCTTATCTACTACCTATTGGTGAAAGCTGAAACTCCTGAAGGACACTGCTGGTTTGTTGAGATAAAGGTCAAGGTTTAATCTGTAGTCGTTTTCTGGAAGGAGTAATATGGGTAAAGACAATGAGTTTTTAATATTTCTTTAGGATTTGAATAACATACGGAGTAGAATGAGAAATATTAGATACTAAATAACTAAACTAAAATATTGATTTTGCAGATATTCAACAAATATATGGTCTTTTTGTAACAATAAGGAATTCAGTCCTATTCACAGAAGGAACCCCCCCCCTTACTCCCCTGCTTTGATTCAAACTGCAAAAAACCTGATTTGCCTCAGCCCCAAGACTAAAAAACAGTGTCAGATGCTGCATACTCTGGCAGCAAGCATTGGAAGCTGTCCGCAGCTGAGAGAATGAGTCCCATTGTGCTAGAATCACTGCCAGTTCAATCTCGACTACTACTGCTTTTCAGCAACTGGTACATGTACCACTGAAGAGGGAATCACTGATCCTGCTCAATTCATTCATTTCATAAAGATATTTATTAAGGCATTAAATAGTTGAGTTAACACTTAATAGTAAATACACATACTATTGGATATTATACAGGTAAAAATAGTTCAGATCTTCGCTAGCTGCAATGGCAGTTGGTTACCAGTATTATGACATCACTGTCAAAATGATCTAACAAACTTAACTTGGGAGACATACTGCACACAGCATGGTCATACAAACAGTCCTAATGACTTTGTTAATTAAATGTTGTCATGACATCAAATGTTTGCAAACGTTGCAAAATTTCAGTGTTCATGAGATCAGATGTGATAACGAATGGGCATCAATGAGCTACTTAACAGGAAGTGATTTAGTTGCATTTAGATGACAGAAGAACCTTATTTTATCAGGGCTTACTTGTTGGGGGGTCTCTGTTGTGAAACTAGTATAAATTCACACAATGCATAACTCAGATAACAAATACAGCAACAGTACTGTGCTGCATAACACATTGACTCAAGTTGTACAATTGATAGTATATGACTGAGGTAAAAAATAGATAGGACTGCTACTTCTGATCGTGTCACTATTTGGATTTTCAGCAAAAGGTTCATTCATTGCCGTTTATATTTTTGCTTTAAACCACTTACACGTAGTTGTAGATGAGAAATTTAACTAAAGGTCTGTTGTCAGTTCATGTCATCAACTGAAAATAATAATCTCATATAATTTCATCCAGCATGGATAAAAGTAACCACTGGGAGTCTTACATGCAAGGTCCAAAATAAAGAAAGGTATGGTATGCTGCACGTGGGGAGGAGGGAATGGCTACAAGTACTGTAATGGCGGAGCAGATATGCAGGGCTTCTTTGAGGAGGGAAAGGAGGCCAGTTTATCCTAGGTCCTCCTAAATGTCAGAGCCCATCTCAGCACACTGTTTGTCTGATATGTGCGTGGCCAGGGACTCGATGATGTCCAGCAGCAACAGCTGGCTGAGCGACCGCAGGTTGGGAAGCTTGGATACCTTTAAAACGGGAGGAGAGCAAAAACAAAAACTATAACAAAAGACTTTGAAACATAGGTTCATGCAGAAAGAATCTAGGGACTGGGAGTGCTTAAATCACACATGCAGAGAAAGAAAAGAATTACAGATCACAGATAGAGAACAAAAGCTAAATGGAAACACCAAGTAATGTTTCCATGGGGGGTTGCGTGGGTGGGTGCTGTATTGAGTTTTAGTTCCTTTACTTGTTCTTTTAAAACAAACAATACTCAGATTGGCACTATGACCCATAACACTGAGGGATAGATAAGGTGCTTGTACAGCCGGCCTCGGCTGTAAACAGCTTCTTCTCTATGTAGGAAGTGGAGGGTAATCCACTAGGCCAAGGGTTCAGTCTCCCACAATGAAGAGGCAGGCTAGGGGGTTAGCTCAGCTGCAGTGAGTGGGCAGCACACCCCCAGGGCTCCAGACACAAGCCCACCCACCTTGATGAACTGGTGGACTATAATGTGCAAGCAGTGCTTCTTCATGTCCCAGGCTTGGGTCTTGTCTGCTGCCTCCAGGATCTAAGATGGGGGAGGAAATTACAATCAATCAAGTAAAACTGAGAGAACGCAGGAACTACGAGTTGATTTTAAATGTAAATGCAAATACATATTATATAGCTCCCTCTAGCTTTAAACACATACCTGTAAGACATTCTCCACAGTGACGTTCATCTCCAAATTTTGCTTGCAGTAGGCCTGCATCCTGTTGTTTGAGAAACCATAGTAATATGGCGCTGCAAACAGATATCTTTCAGCAAGAGTCAACGAAGACAAATTGATTTAGTATAGGGACCAGTACTCACTGCTAAAAGACCTAGTGAAAAAATAAGATCTAGTTCTTACCAATTCTGACCAAACTTTGTTTTGTTTAAGTAAATAAAGGTTGAATAAGACACAGTTCTTTTGTAAAGGATACAGGGAATCCTCTGGAGGCATGTTGACATCACCATAGTAAATATAGCGCAGCATGGACTCAAAGGCCTGCTTACTAGGAACCATTTCACCTATGGAGATGTTCACCTGACCATCCTCAGGCATGAAGGAGCGGAACATCGCCTCAAAATAACTGAGAAATGAAAAGGTTTGTGTACATACACAAAACATGATATATGAATCATAGATCGCTGTGCGAGACCCCCTACCTGGAGCGGGCAGCCAGGATGGCTTTGTGGGCGGGCCGTGGTTGTCCGTCTAAAAGCAGGATAATGTCACAGAACTCCAAACCGCCTCCCTCCAGGCAGGCCTTCATGTCCTGCACTAAGGACGTACCTATGTCCACAGGCTGGTCCGACCACAACCTGTGGGGAGGATGCTGCTTGCGCCGTACTATCTCCACAATCAGTGGTGTGGACAAATGCTCAAACTCCTTGGTCATAATCACCTGGTTGAAATGAGTCTCCTTCACCACAAAATTAAGGCAATGCTCCTGGAGGGAAGAAAATAATTGCTGGCATTAATGGTGGATTTAATGAGTCTGTCTATCTACTGTATGTATCCATACAGTGTGCATGAATGTGTACGTACTATGTACGTATGTATGTTTCTACATACACAGGACACTGTGCAACACAGGAACTCAGCAATGGGATACTTTCTGGGAAAACTCTCAGGGCCCTAACGTATGCCATGCCTTACCCGCATATAGTGGATTTAGAACCTCCCACTATCCGTAAATGGCATCTTTGGCCATGCAACACACTATACAGTTTGCAGACTACTATATTTGTGGGTGGAGGTGTGGTCGTAGGCATGTTGATGCGCTTTCCTTGAAATTTATATCTTGCCCACACATTTCCAGTTTCCGAGTTGGAGCTGCCTCGACGGAAAATGTTGCAGAACATTTACAGCTAGGAGGTCTCGTTCTGTCTTAATTCTCCACAAATCTGTGATTGTAATTTGACTATAATTAGCAGTGTCAATTCGTTCAGTGTCCACTGTCCATTGTGTTTATATAACTGTCATTCAAAGAAGTTATTTGATTTGTGCAGTGCATTGTGCGCAATTCCCTTGTTCAGTTTCATTACTCTATTGTGCAGCAGTATTGAATGGATTACAGTAATATTAAATTCCCCATAAACACATAGATGATGAACACAAAGTCCCTGCTTTATTGCGAGTGAGACTGTGTTGGTCGTGGAGTGGATGATAGAGGAGCTACTAGACACACAAAAAACCCTGTATCAAATATACATTTAGTCCACGGCAGCAACCCGCGGCTCTTTCATGGGCCATAGTCTAAGACAACATTGCACAGGGGATAATAGATAATGGTCTTCTCTTAAAGGCAATGGCATGGTGATTGGTTTCATTATTGTAAGGCCCAAACCGAAGCCCCCAGGGAGGCTCTCCAATGTTGAAGCACTCGGCCCTACTGGTTAGAGCATGAACTGCAGGCGGACCCGTGGATTTGTGACAAAGAAATTCCGTGCAGCTGGGGTTTAACATTGAGCGCTCGTTTGCACATCCGCACTTCATTTCCACAAAAATGTGGTGGTCAAATGTGGAAGTAGACCATTCTTCCGGGTGCTTCAAAACGCCACTGAGCAACTTCCACTGAAATGAATAGCAGGGTGGGCAGGGCTGTCACTCTGGTTCGGTTTTTATACTTTTATTACTCTATGCCCAAACCACACCTATGCATAATGTAACGGGTAGCGGAGGTGTTTTAGGGATTTCGGCTGGGCTACAAGATAGCAATTTTTACAAGGGACGCAAAAAATTGCAACCAAATGCCAGAGTAGAAACAATATAACAAGCTGCTGGCTAAGTTAGCAATATCAGATGGATTGGCTTGGGTTGCATAAACATGTGTACAGCCAAATCAGAATGCTTAGGGAAATAATATACACATGAACGACCAGTTCTCAACATACCTTAAGCTGGTCTAGCTGAAGCTTGTTGGCATTTTCACACACACTCAAAACGTTCTGCAGGTCCACAGATGCCTCGATGTACTGAACACACAGCTGCTCCAGGCGTGATAGCTTGAAACTCAGGGCCAGTTTGTAAACATCCATGATGAGGAGAACATCCTGCACATGACCTACGCAGAGTCAGACACACAGCAAATTACTAATCTGTAGATCCTCTAAATACAGTTTTACTGGTTGTACCTAGGCCCAGGTTATGCCTCATTTATTATTGTGCATCAGTGAGACTAATTTGTTGTCATTATTTGAAGAGTTGTTATGTTGGAGCACATAATAGGTCAGGCTACAGCTTTTTATTGCAGGTCATCCCTTGTCTCACACCCGTCCCGTCTCTCTGTTCACTGTCACTATCCAAATGGAGTCAGAAATAAACACATTATGTTATTTTCAGCAATGGCTTAGTGATATTGTTTTTTATAAGTCCCTTATTGTTGTTTTTGTTGTTGTAATGTTTGTTTTACTTATTTCTCTATAAAACCACGTTCTAACCATGTTAATAAAGTTGCTATATAAATAAAGATTGCAATATTATTCATTTTCTTTCCCTGTGGAATGATGTAGCTGTATGAGGGCAGTGACCTCTGCGTGGATACTGGATCTTGTCTGTGTAGAGGAACTGCATCAGCACTTCGAATGGTTGAGCCTCTGCTTCCCTGATGGCCACCTCTAGCAGAGGCTGTGTACCCGATGGCCTGCTGCCTCCTGGGATATCCCTTGGTCTGATGGCCACCTCTAGCAGAGGCTGTGTACCCGATGGCCAGCTGCCTCCTGGGATATCCCTTGGGGCTCCATTTGCCCCCTCATCGCTCTCCTCGCTGCACTCTTGTTTACTCTTCTACACACAGTGGAAGGACCAAAAGGAACTGATTACCCAACATTTCCAGCAGAACATAGAGTTAAAGGTTCCTCTATAGCAAAGCCTTCCAGCTGTTATGTTTGTTTGTACTAATATCTTTATTGTTTTGATAACAATGAACATTTCCTCACTTCAAACACTGTTGATTTTGCACCCTATCTAGTAACAATATTCATGCATTTCATACAAAGTATGCAAAAACTTAGTTTCTCTTTGGTACTTGACGCTTTATTTTGCTGTGGCTTTTCTGCAATGCATTTTGTGGTACCATTTTGCAAGACAATAGGTTATCTCTGTAAAAGGACCGATTCATTTTCGACCAGTTTGATGAGGTTTTCACATTCCCTTATTTTTCCCAGACCTTCATTTCTTGATTTGATTTGAAGATTGTAATGAATTTCTATGATGCCTGGCCTGCCAACTGTGTCACTACTAGAACCAGCTCCAAAACAGTGTTTTTGTCTCCTTGAATGTTATCTGTAATATTTCAATTGCTCAAATTAACTTAATCGTGTTTCAGCTATAACTCTAACTCTTATATAATATTAAAGGAAATGAACAGTGAATATTGCAGGTTTCTGACCTGTCGCTGCCTGTCCCGTGCCTGTAGGATCTTCTTGCGAAGCCACTGACATCTTGCAGTAACTATGGAAATATGACCCAAGACCCTCTCCTCCCTCTGTACTCACAAACAGGAAGGAAAAGCACAACATTGTTTGAACTGAATGTAATCTACAGCCCACCGAGAACCTTTTCTCTCAGCAATGAAGGGGATTAATGTCCCAGCCAATGAGCACCTACCTCCCCCAGGATAAACTCCACATCACAGAACTGGCGGTTCTCCCACAGTTTGCCATAGTCCTCATGGAGAGTGCATTTTGGATAGCATGAGAACTACAAAAAACATAGAGTAAACAACAGTTATATGTAATTAAGCATGTTAAATCAACATATTTAGTGCAGTGACGTGTACATTTTATTCATACAAATGAAAGGCAGCAACCTGAAATCGGTACATCTCCCCACTGCGCACATTGTTGTCCACCGTTCCGCCAAAGATGTACATGGCATCCTGGATCACTGCAGCTGCATGGAACAGTCTCCCACTGGGCATCTGAGGAGGGAGATCATTTGAGAGATTTAGGGAAGATTACTCCATATCCTAGTGCCATTTATAATGCACCGGCTGCTATATTTTATGTATGATGTGCTATACAAACAATGTTTAGTTTGTTTACAATTACTGTAATTGTCTTATTTAAATAAAATATAAACGTGACGATTTGCAGGACATTCTTTGAGAGGACAGCAATGCAAAATAGTTCAGAGTTTAGAAGTATGGCAGCATGTCATGTCCATCTGCAACAGGAAAGCCCACAGTGCATAAAGCGCAATAGAGGCACAACATAACATTCTTAATTCATGTTCTTCTACAAGACACACACACACACACACACACACACACACACACACACACACACACACACGTCTGCTTTATCATGATCATTTCCCCCTTTCATCCCTTAGACATGAATGTCTTCCCATGAGAGTGAGCTGGCCTTCCTTGGCCGACAGGCGAAATAAACATTGATATCAGTTTATTTTTAAAGCAATTGATGGGACTTTACCGTTGTATATTAAATATACGCTGTATACGCTCCAGTCACTGGCTTACACTAAAGGTTCCAAATGTAAACAAAGAAGTGGGGAAAACAGCCTTTTGTTTTAGTGCCCCAACCACATGGAATGACTTACAGCGTAAAATTAAAGATCTGCTCTCTCATTACATACAGTCAATTTAAATCTTTGATTGCAGACTTACCCCCAAGTGTCTGCAACTGTTTTTAAACATGTATTAGATCACACAATGAGGAAATGTTGCTGTTCTGTTTTGTCATTGGTTTAATGCTTTGAAAATGTTATTATTTTTAGGTAAATTATGTTGTACTGTATCTCGACGACACTGCAAATGAGGGAAACCTCAATGTCTCTCGAGAATAAATAAAGGTGAATGTATGAGATTTCATTAGGCTTCGTTTGCCAGGTGTGTCTTCATTTAGTTCCATTTGTACACTCCACAGTTGCGTTCGGGAACGCAGCCGATTAATACGTTATTATGTTCGTGCAGATGTGGTGGGTGTCTGTACAATAACATATTTTACAATTATGTGATTGTGCATAAGTTATTATGCTCTTTTGCTCATTTGTTCAATTAAAAAAAGTGTACAATTTTTTTTTAATTATCATAGCATGCCTTCGCATTATGATTTACTAGTAATAGTATTACTACCAATGGGCAGGTAGACTTTGGCCACATAAGCAAAGCACATGAAGCAACATTCAAGTCTGCATGTGATAAATAATAATAATAGCTTGAATTTATATAGCGCCTTTCATGAACCCAAGGATGCTTTACAAAATGTACCAACAACAATCAAAAACGATATGCCATAAGCCTGAGAGTCTTTTCAAGGCAGCCTTAAAAGAGTCCAGTGTTGGAGCATGGCCAATCTCTATTGGAAGATAGAGTAAATTTACTCTATCTAAGTTAGTTTCATTCAGCTGCTATCATTATCTGTAGTTCTAAAAATAAAAATAAAATCAGTACACATCACTCAAAGTGTACAGTACTGTACCTCACTGTCCATACTTTGCTGGATCACCTCCCATGTCTGTGAGTCAACGTCATAGCAGTGCAGCTCATTGGGTAAAGTGTTGTCAGCAGCACCTCCAAACACATACAGATGGCGGTCAAAGGCTACCATGGTGTGACCGTAGCGTCTTTGGGGAGGTGGTGGGGAGCCCCTCAGTAGATGTTCAGTTGGGATGCGTGTCCACCTGAGAGGACAGATTTAACAGAAAGCATTACTAAAGAGTCACATCAGGAATGGCTGGATCAGCCACCAGGGGGGTAATAGTTTCCTGTATGCTGTCTTTATAAATTACATAGTTACATTTAGAACTAAGAGTCTGTCTGTGATCAAATAAGGCTTACTCACATATGGCCTTTGAACTCAAATTGAAAGAGGTTGTTCGTTATCTTGGCTCCACTCTGCCCAGAAAACACAAACATCTTGTCCCTGCAAACAGCCACAGGGAAGTTGCAGCAAGATGGGGGAATCTCACCACTCTGATCAATCTGAGAGACAGAACAGAGAGACATTAACAGAAACACAACGAATACAATTAATTAGTATTTTGTTTGGAAAGGTCTTCTCAGAGTACTAGCCTCCTCCCAACAGGCATGCTCTCTGTCCTGTAGGCTGATGGTCCACATGTCATTCAACCTGCACATAAGCAACATGTTAAAACCATAATTATGTCACTAAACCATACATATACATTGAATGCAACAGAATCTGACATACAGCCCACCTAGCATTCCCATCATAGCCAGCAAATATCCACAGCTTATCATTGTAGACTGTGGCCCCATGTGCTGACCTGGCCACTGGCAAACTAAAATGGAGACAATGCATTAATAGTGTTACTTTATGAGAAGTAACTGGAATTTGAAAATAAATAATTATATATTTCAAATAAAAGATACATCAACATATGTATCTTCCATGCAATACCTGCCCTCTACTTTCCACTCTGTCCATTGTCCTGTTGCAAACTTGTATTCAAAAAGGTCATTTTTGTTTTTCAAGTTGGAGTTGGAGTAGATATCTCCAGTATAGCCCCCTGAAATATAATAAGTGTACCATTAAACCAGAAAAGTAGTGACACAATGACATGACTAAAAGAAATACCAATAATCAGGAAATAAAACTAACCAAAAACAAACATGCTGCTGCCATACACCACAGCTGAATGGTGATATCTAGGTGCAGGTGGGGTTCCAGTGGTGAATGCTCTGTGAAATATATATCAGACATGATGAAATCACATTACTCAGGATATGTTTGTAATATGGCTTCATTATTAATGACATGGTGTGTTGATCTTGTCTTATTACCGGCACCAGGAGCAGTCCTTCACATCAAAGCGTAGCAAATCATTCAACATGTTTTTCCTACAGATGGTTGGGTGACAATGGGCATACAGTACATGGTCAGTTGTGTTGTTTACTTGTTTTAGTAGTACATGCAAAAAATAAATATACAGTAGTAGGGTGGTCCAACAAAGCTATAGAAGTGTCTATTTGTATATAGAAGTGTCTATTTGTATGTCTCTAAATGTTTTGATAAATTGAACAATGTGGACCCTGTTGTAAACAAGTGTAATACTTAATTGGGTCGTCCACTCACAGTTAACAGTCTTTGTATTGAGTTTGTGCTTGAAATGTACTGTAATTCTGCAAACTGTTAATAAATATTTCAATCAATCAATCAAAGCTACTCACCCATTGTCTCCTCCAAACACATATATGGCATCTCTGTAGGCCACAACAGTATGCTTGCTGCGTCTGAATGAAGCCAAAGATGTTTGAGAGGAATGAATGCATGCCAATCTGTACCAGGTACCGTGAACATGTACGTATGCACTGCTGATCTCACTGTTACCTTGCACCAACGAACTCGTCACAAGGAGGGAGCCTTCGCCAACGATGGACAGTCTCAAAAGGGCCAAAATTGAGCGTCAAATATTCCACACTGTCGGAGCAACTGTGGTCGAAATCAACACTTGGGGCAACTTTAGTGGATTTGCAAGACATTGTTGCTATCCCACTAAACTCAAAACCAAAGCCACGTATCCGCAAATACGTCCTGACTGAACGCCATGTTCAATGCCAACGATCCTGACGATTACTTCGCTTTTGTTTTGGCCTCACTAGACGGCTCACATAATGTTAGTTATTATTTTAGAAGGGAGAGTCAGCGAGCTATAGCTACACGACAGGCTAAGAACTTAGCTGGCTAACGCTATGTAGATACTTTTGGCAGTGAATTATAGCTACTCTACCGAAATCAATACAGTAATCGTTAAAAGTAGTATATCCGATTCCCCTTCCGAGTGTATTCAGCAGCTACGCAATAAAAGTAAAGAAATAATAGCAAAATATTGACAACCGAACCTCCACTACTGTAGCAAAGCTAGCAAAACAAGAGCTGTTATCAAAGACTAGCACCCACGCCCCATGCTGGAACAAGATTGTTGACTTGACTTCCTGAATCCTGTAATGCAGAATGAATGACAGACTGCAACACGATCCTTCCAGGCAGGCAGTTGATCAATTCTTCTTCTTTATAACGTTAGGCCCTCTTTGGTGTCGCAGTGTGCATCATTCACAGACCAGTAGTAACCTAGAATGATTATATTATTATAATAATAATATATACAATGTTAGTACTATAGCTTTATAACTAATATGCTAGAATAACGTGGAACATAGATTATACTATAATTATTATTATGCAGTAAATAATCTGACCAGAAAAAGGAATATTGATTGATTTTTCACTTTCATTTTATTTTGAGGACAGAGATGAAAAAAAAGATTATCGTTTATTGCCAGGGGTCTGGAATGGGCCTACCTTATTTCCCTTGCTTTGGTGGATGAACATTACAGGATTTTGACAATTTAGAACTATTCAGACTCAGACCGAATTAAGTAACCAGCACAAAATAAGAAAAGTATTGAAAATCCAACATCATCATTTCTTTCTCTCACATTTAACCTTAATACATGGCAACCTTTGACTGTAATTCCTTCAAAAGAACAAACACATAAAATCACATAGCATCCACCCCAATACTCTAGTTAAAATTAACATCTACAAGGACAAAAATATTTTAATGTGTGAAATGGGACTCACAGACACTATACAATAGTAGGCTTGGCCTATATGTAATAAACGTTTCAGTTTTTGTAGATTGTGAGTATGGTATTGTCAAATAGTCCACTGGTTCTCAACCTATGGGTTGGGGTCCTCACATGATTTTTGGAGGGTCCCCAGATTACAAATTTAAGGACCGACACATTTAAGGACTCTTAAGTCCTTTTTAATACCTCAAAAAATAAAATGATCATTACTGCATCAAAAGTAATCAACAAACAATAGGCTACTATAAAAACTGGTCAAACATCAGCTTGTACATCGGCTATCTTCACAATATTTAGCTGTGGAACCGAAAATGGAATTCCTCAACCCTTAATTACATCCCGAGTGTTTATCAGGGTGGTGGGTCCCCAGTTCAAATATGAATATTTGGGGGATTGTGGCCTAAAAAGGTTGAGAAACTCTAAAATAGCCTATCCTTCAGATAAATTACAGCCTGCAAACATGATAACAAGTCAATACTGATGACTGGTAATAATGTGACACAATCCAACACACTAAACGAACAGTAACATTTTGCTCTCAGTCAACTTCACCCATAAATTATTCATTCAAAATGAATTGGCCCCTCTTGCTATTGTGTCTAATCACCAGTTATATTTTTATCACCAGTTAATGACATCTCTAACATGACCCCATAGCTTTGTGATCCACAGGTTAACCCCCAGTTCTGTCAAATACTGAAGCTCGGGTGTCAACATCCTACGGCACAACTTGCGGTGGGCCTTGTCCACATTCTTGTTCAGGTTGTAACCCATGATCGACTTCTCACCGATAGGCTGCCAGGGCTGCATGGCTGTGTCCTGAATGCTGCCAGCATCTACGGCGTGACCACCCTCAATACAGAGGGATGCCATCTCTGCATTCCTCCGTCTGAGCTCTGCCACATCGTTTGCCATACGCTTTCGTCCATAAGCATCCACTTTCTTCCAGAAGGTGATGTTGAAATGTTGATACAACTTCCAGTCTATTGCGTTCCACTCAAGGGCCTTTGCCCGAAGTTCAGGGGTCAGTTTAGACACTGTGGATTCTTTGCGAGCATTGAGCTTAAAGAAGAGCAGGTCATCCATCTCCCAGCAGAGGGTGTCCTTGAGGAGGATGAGTGATTCCTCAAAGTGCTCCACAAGCATAACCAGCTGAAAGCGGTCAGTGATGGATCTGATGCCCTCCTGCACCTGTGGATCATTCAGCTCCAGGGTGTTATCATGTCCAAAGTCAAAGAACAGCAGATTCTTGAGGTAGAATGAATTAAAGCCCTCTGGGTCAAAGTAGTAATGGGGATCATGTAGGAACTCTGTCAGCTTGTCCTCCCCTGGTATCTTCCAGGTCAAGGGCACCAGACGACCAAAGTAGTGGAAGGAGGACTCAAAGAGCTCTGCAGGGTCTCGCAGAATAGTGATGTAAGAAGTATCCATAGGAAGCAGTTTGACCACCTCGGCTGCATTGAAGCGCATGTGATTACAGATTATATTGAAGCACATTCCAGGCCGGTAGTCTTTAACCTGGGAACGTTGGAAAAGTGTGGGGTAGAAGAAGTCATTTCTACTGTCAGGGAAGGCAAATTTGAGCCTGTGCTTCTCTCCAAAGCGGAACAGGATATTGAGGAATGTGCTGCTGGCCGTCTTGTGAGTCTTCATGAACATGACATCTACTTTAGGAGTGCAGACTCCTTTGGCCCGCTTGGAGACATTTGTGGTTTGGTGGATGTGAGACTGGGCCGGACGGTGGGCACAGGAGTAAGGCACTGGAACCCTAGAGAAAGCAAATATGATCAAATCATAAATACTACCATAATTAAACTACTTAAGCTCTCATTTACAATGTTTACAATAAATCCCAACATGCCATACACAGCTAAATCCGCCATTTCTTTCTGTGTTTTCCCATTTCTATATCTGCACACATTGAAGGTGAAATAATACATTTAACTGTGGAGTAAATTAACTCACATATCAGATGACAGCATTTTAACTTTATGGTCCACATCTGACATAGGTTTGCGCAACACAAGATTGTATCATTATGTAATAGATGTTTAATACAATGCAATCATTTCAGGTTTCCCCATTGTAATGAGTCTTACTCAGGTAGATTGAAGTGGACCTGTGGACTAGACAGGCAGTATAGCAGGATCATACAGCTGGTTAGAAGGGTACCAAGGACCAGGCCTTTGCACATGGACCTCCACTGCCTCCCTTGCTTTCCAACCATGGTCCGGGTGAATTACAGATTACCTTGGAAAACAATCATCATTATCATCATTAGCGCTCTGCCAGAAGCTAAACATCCCTAAAAGATACAAATCCATTCCAATGCACGTCATAGGTGCATCTTGTTCTTAGTTGACAAAAGCCTTTGAAAAGAACATTTGGACATGTCACACTGGTGCCATCAAACCATTCAAACATGAAGAAGTCCTTAAATTAAAATTAAATTGATTTAAAAGCTATGCTGAAAAGTAAGGAGTAATAATAATATTCATAGAAATGTAATGGAGTCAAACGTACAATATTACTCTATTTTAAATCAGGCTTCGTAAAAGTCCTAAGTTTCCAAAAACATCAAAACGTAAAGTAATAAAATACAGATACTCTTCGAATTAAGTACTGTAAACCTGTAGTTAAGGAAATATTCGTTGTTATTTCCACCACTGGAAACACGTCATGAGATGAAGAATAGCCTACATTGGCACTTCATCAACATTTAGTAATGTGAGGATAATTGTTTATTGAGCATACCTATGCCCTGCCCTGTGTTTCTCTGGCACCTGTCTGTATAATAAATAATGCACTCCTGTGGAAAGTGAGCCAGCACTACGCCAGCATTCGCCCTGCAGCCGGTAATAAGATGACCAAGAGTCTGACTCTACAATATAAAGTAACGGCCCCACACACACACACACACACACACACACACACACACACACACACACACACACACACACACACACACACACGTAACCTTAATAAGTGTCTTCTTTCCAAAATGACGTATCAGATCTTAAGTATCAGAGGTGAGACCATTGAATTGTTCATCTCAAGTGCCATTTTATGAATGTGAAAATATGACAGCATCTCAAGTGACCATTTAATGAATATAACAGCAGCGGTTGTGTGGATTTGGATAATTTATAGCTCAATGGTGCAACATAAACTATGCTACATTAGCTAGATAAAATGACAAATATGAATCAGCAAGAATATATGAGAATGGCATTCTTGTCCTGCATCAGTAAGACAAATAGCTAGGGCAGCCGATTAAAGACTGAAATAAAACATTCATTCATCACAAAAAAAGTTGCATTTCACATTTTGAAACGAACCGTTGTATGTATTTAAAAACAGTTCTGAATCTTGAGTCTGATATCCTTTAATGAACAGCGACCATAGCAACCATAATGAGTAAACAGAAACTGATTTGACCCAATCTTACTGTTCATAGCTATAGGACGTTGTTTATTTGTCTTTTATGAATTTCTTTTTTTGAATTGTCTTTTATGAAAAGTGCTGAAGAAACCTTGAAGTTTATTCATGAAGGCAAATATAGTTTATATATAATCCAGACTTCGTATCAGCAGAGCAGCCTACTCAAATATTGTTCACCAAACATAGCTAGGACTTTTTCTTCCTTTGTCTGGGCTCCATGAAGAGCCTATTATGGATTCATGTTGTGAGGGAGCTCCTCTCTGCCGGCTGCCGTGATGGGAGATAATACAGTATATGAAGCAGGTTAGGCTGGTTAGGAGTAGTTCTGCTTAGCAAGTAGAACAATCTTGTTTGTACACTCCAAACCCTATGGGCCATAGATACCCGTTTATTTGATAGCATTACTTTGTACGCTTAGCTATACTAGAAATATCTTCACAGGCAATTTATTTAAGAAAGTCTACTGTGTCTTGTTATATCTCTTTGGCATGATATACTGTAAATACAATTTAAATGAGTGCATATGCAAGTTATATATTTAGCACAAGCTTGCTAATATTCCATGAAACAAATGTTTTCCTATTACGCTCCTAGAATGAACATCCAGTCAGGTAAAGTAATGACATTGCCTTATGAACAGTCAGTGTTGATACTCAGCATAGCATGAAAATGTGTAATATATTATACAATGTCTGCGATCTGTAGTTTTAACAGCATTTTTTTCCCAACATAGTTACATAGAAGTAAGTATGCTCAAGTAATTGTGATCAGAAAATGTTTGAGAATTCAATGAGAATGAGAATGATTCCTTACCCTCATACATAAATCCAAGCAGAAACCTATGGTAGGTGTTTCACTACCAAGTGCATTATGTACAGCCTTTCCCCCTTCTCGTCCAAATGTCCTAGACAAGTTGCCCTCCCTGCTGTTGACTTGTGTCTGATCCTGACATACACACGCTGTCATTAACACCGCACAGTCCAGCGCTCTGAATATCATTCACCTGCCAGGTGCTGTCTTCCCTCTCTCGCTCTACATGTAGGCATACACCCGATGCTTCTAGCCTCTGCCTCTTCCAATTTAAATTCTAAAACAGATTCAGCTGAATCAAGCACCACAGGGAGACTCATCTAGCCACCTGTGACGTCAGGCTCACTGTCAGGGGACTAGCACTTGTCAGTTTGAAGAGGGAGGAAAGCAGAGAGAGGGAAAGGGGAGGGAGTATAGGCCCTATTCTGTGGCTGCATACAGAGGGCTATTGAGTGAAGCCATTGGACTCTGGAGCTGCAAGCTGATAGGAGGGCTGGCAAATGGTATAAAAAGAACAAATGCAGAAAGATGAGGCACAAAGGCTTAATTGTGCCACTTGATCAAAACCACTCTCTCTGTATTGTTCAAAATGCTGATTTAGCAAACCTATCCAATGCATGCATTATTTTGGATTAAAGTGTATCCATGCCGCATAAAGGTAACATTTGGTACCATGGATATATATATATATATACACTACAGTAGCAATGATCTAAATTGTGAAAAAGATAAGGTATCACATTATGTAACAGGGTTTGTTTTTCCACTTCAAGATCCAAGCCAATTTACTCATCACTCCCATACAATGATGTGCAGTGAAATGTTGGTATGGCATGCAATGCAATGTGACAATGTCCAGCATATAATACAAAAACTAGACAAAATAAAGACATAGTTTAATACAAGTTTATGAAAATGTTTAGTTATTGTAGAATACTAGAATACCGGTATGTTGAATTTAAAATCTTAGATGAAACTGTAATGTAATTTAAATTAAGACAGAGCGCTTGTGTCAATGGAGAATTAAATGGACATCCACCAGGGATTAACAAGTCCATCTGGCTGTGGGAGACGGGGTGTAGCAATACTGTATGTGGTTAACGCCTCACCCGTTACAGTAGGGGCCCTCTCCCTGTCTCTCTCAGCACACTGTGGCCCTTCAACAAACAGGGAGACAGCATAGGGCTCGTGCTGCTCATCCCACTCGCTATGCATCCAGCCTCAACACTAACGCTTTTGTTGAATGGGTGTGCCTTGGCGTGCACGCACACAGAGTGCCAGGCTGAGACCTGGACTGGGCGGGCATGCGTGGAATGCGCATCAGGCCTGCGGCGGGTGAGTGGGGAGGGGAAGAAGACCAGCGAGGTCAGTCAGAGAATGAAGAGATTGAGTAGTGGAGGGCATGACTGGCCTGGCCCTCAGCCCGCTGAGATCACAGCGGGCTCCTCCTCCGTCATCACCACCCACTGTTCAGGCACAGACCAATCCCTGACCCCCCACGCAGTGACACCATAGTGATCTCTGTCTCTATATGGAAGTAGACACTTAAGGTTGTGGACTCGAGATTCCACCTTTTGATGGCTGAGGCTTCCCTTTTTACAGCCGTAGCATGTGACACAACGTAGCCCGTCTGATCTGTCAAACACACCTACAACCCTAAATTATTCAGCATTGCTAATGCCGTGTGAATAGAACATTCAGTGGTAAAGGAGGAAAAGGTACTAATTATTCAACAGCTTATGGAACTTGTGATAACGTGTGGTAACTTGCACAATCACAAATATATACAGCAAAATATACTAATGTGGGTATTTTACTGTAGACATTAGACCATTAAAGTGGAGGCAATTTATTAATGCATAAAACATAAACATTAAGAATTCTTATAAAGCAAAGACAATCTGAGAACTCAGACAATACAAAATTATGTTTCTGATCCGACATTTCAGCCTTCTGTGACTTGACCACCATTTCCACGCCATATGGGACGCAGCCGATGCATACTATCATACACTTAACTCATGAGTTTCATGAGACATCAATCAATATGCAACTTTATGAAGCTACATAAGTCTGTCCAGTCATCTTATCTAATGACTATTGTTTCTTGCCCTTTTTCTTCTTCTCTGCCTTGGTGGCATCATCATGAGCTTTCCTCTTGACGGCTAGCTTGTTTGCCTGTGGGGGAGGAGAGCAGATTGAGTTAATGAACAGTTGAGGGAGCAATGAACCTATTGGCATTTAACACTTTTTGAAGGTAGGTCACCTGTCCTCTGTAAGGGTCATCATTTAACATGCAAGCTTTGTAGGCCTGGGCTATACAACACTGTTAACCATTATCCCCATGTTCTCTATGGCAGCATGCCAGACAGCAAACAGATGATGGGACCAAGGTTAAGTATGCAGCCACTTTAGTTTTCCCATCATGTAGCTGTACCTACATAATGACTCTTGTATCAACAACTACCGTACATGTATATTCACTCAAAAGAAAGTCGCACGAACCTCTCGGATTGTTCTCTTCTTGCCAAACATAATCTTGTCGTAAAGATGCTTCTCTCTTTTCTTCATCATCATGATGGCCAGACGTTTCTCTTCTGCCTTCTCCTCTTGCTCCAAGCGTGCACGGTTTTCGTGCACGTTAAGTTTCCCAGGAGTGACCTTCACTGGCAAAGACTGTAAAGTGGAAAGGAAAATTAAGTATTTTAACATTAATAAAAACAAAACAGGACAAATGTCTTCTTAATCTCAATGACCTCTCACCTTGCCCTGAGAACGCTGCTGTTCCATTTCCTTCAAATTCATCTCATCTGCCTCTTCCTCATCGTCCTCTTCATCGACATCATCATCATCTTCCTCGTCTTCATCCTCGTCATCTTCTTCTTCCTCCTCTTGCACTACGAGAGACCAAATACATGTTATTTTTGTATACATTCTTATACATCACTGGATAAGGGATATATGCATAGTGTAATGTTAACCACTGACTGAACCACAACAAAATTCTAAAATAGCCAATCTACAAGTTTAAAACATCTATAATGAGTAATGACATGCACAAAATTGGAACAGCAGGGTTAAAGTGGTGTGCTTCGCACCAGGTTTTTCTCCTCGCTGTAACGCCATGATCTTCAGCTTCTCTGGTGGCACGTAGTCTCCTTCCTTCTCCACCACAAACGGAGAAAGGTGGGGTGGAAGGGTCACGCCAAGGAAATAGTCTGCCACTGGCAGGACGACTTTGGCATTGACACAGTCGTAAACCCACTGTGGCTGGATGTAGTACCTACCAAGACAACATTCATTACATGTTACCGATATAAAACTACAATATGGAATTACTGAAACGTTGTTCAGGAAATCAGCAAGCATGACTGAGGGGGTAGATAGTTCATAATAAAGGCACAATTGGCTGAAATGGTGGTGGGGGGGGGTAGTCTGTCAAACACCATGAAGAACAGGGCCCCTTTGAAGCAAAGGGGCAGGAAGTCCCCCTTTCAAAGGCAGTATTGTTGGTACCACGACATGTAAGAGGGGGCATTGAAGGAAGAGAGACACATGCTCAATCAGCTAAATGTTCCAGAATCTAAGATTCACTAATGGAATGCCTGCTCAAAAATATAAATAGCTATGAAAGGGCCGCTAGCCCCTCCTATGTCCAGCTTTTGTTGTGTGTGCACAAACTTTGTCCTACACAAACATTAAATGCCATTGACAATGAATGGAAAATGTTGAGTGTTCATCTAAACAAAAACATTGAAGACAAAAGTGAGGACGTAACTTATGATTGGCCGGAATGAGTTGATGTATGATGATAAGAGCGCCCCTCACTTCACACGGTGTGATTTGTTTTGTAAAGGAAGAACTATTGGAAATGCACAACAATAAAACCCACCTGTTCATGTACTGCTTGTCCATGTCAGGTCTGTCAACAATCTGATGAGTAATGGTCTCATCTGTCACATCAAATGTGGCACCAATGCAAACAGACTTGTCCCAGGACACCTCAGCCCCAAAACACCTGATGAAGCAATAAGTGATAAATGAACACGCATAAATGAAGGCTTAGCCGTTTCTTTGGTTCCTCTTTGAATGTGGTTTGGGTCACAGCAGCTCACACTTACCTGAGGATAAAAGCCAGGGACTCTCTGGGCACTTCCCTATTGAGGAAGACCTTGAGTCCATCAAAGAGCTTTTTCTGGGCCTCCTGTTCTTTTTGTTCCTTTTCTCTTTCCTGCATCTTCTCCATATCCTCCTAGAGAATGTGTTAAAGACTATCAGATTTCAAAATACATTTTGAACTTTAGTAGAACTGTGGGTTGTACAGCTGTCTGGCTATGATCATCAAAATATAGTTTATTATCCGTTGTTTCTGTGCGTTATGAACAAACAACTATACATAGTAGTCACTCTCATCGTATAGATGAGTACCCTCCATACGGGACCCCGTACCCCCATTTGTGAAGCATTGCTCTAGTGCATCTAAAACCAATAACATTACCAAAATATATTGCAGACAAAACCATGCTCTGGTCAAACTCTGGTCCCTGCTAAATAAACATTACACCTAAGGTTCCCCCAAACTTCACACCTCTCTTTATAGTCAGGGGGATTAGGCGAAACAATTGCAAAATCGTTACGCAGCAGATAAAAGCACCAAATTTGGTACACACTCTTTAGGCTGTATCTCACCATCTTAGAAGGGGTTCCAAACATTTGGACATATTAATGGCTTTTTAAAGGGAAATCCAAAATGGCTGTTAGAAATTACCCATAATTTCTAAAAGGGTATATCATTGTCATTTTGAATGATTGTGCCAAGCACAACTATTTTACCTCTATAGAGGGTATGCGTGTGACATCATCGTACCTGGAAGTTATGCGGGAACGCCCACTGAGTGGCAAAAAACTACTTTCTGGCCTTGACAGCCCATTCATCCATCATGCATTAAACTATGTTAAACTCACCAACATTGCAGCTGTATGAAAAGCTTGAATTATTTTTTCCACCATAGAAACGTTATGAGCTACTTTCTGTCAAGACCGTCAAGACCGTCAAGACCGCTTCCAAACTCCAACACTCCATGCTGCTCAATGTTTTGCCACTCAGTCTAGATGAAAATCATGCATGTGCATACTCTCTAGATTAGTAAATAAGACTAATATTAAATGATCTGGTCCCTGCTAAATAATCTGGTCCCTGCTAAATATGAAAAATTGTTGTAACGTGAGCATGACAACAATGACAATGGGGAAAAAGTGAAATAGGAAGCAAGAAAAGACAATACTTCCGGTTCCTGAATCACAGAAGCAACAATTAAATATATATAGTCTTAGATATCATGCCCAGATACTAGCTATACAACTTACGTTTCTTTCCAGTCAGGCAAAACAACCCTGCCAGGGTGACAAAGATATCATCCATAGCAACTAGCCATAGAGGTGTGATCTCTAGTCCAACATCTCTAATTACATAAGTTCACCGACAAATATCTGATCTCTTAATTCTGCCGGTCTCCTGCATGACATGTTGACAATAATAATAATAATAATAATGTCTTCTTTGCGTTTCTTCAAACACTAAAGATAAATGCACACACAGAATAATATCCTTACCTCTTCAGCAGGGAAGTGGTCAAGCTCAGCCTCCTCCTCCTCTACTGTGGAAACCACCCTCGCCAGGCTGGAGCTCAGGGCTGAAAGTTTCTAAATTACAACAGAAAGGCATTTTATCCATCAATTAAAAGTGGAATTACATACCAGTACCTGGTTTATTGACAAATTCGACATTGTTTGTACCCAATTGTCTGCATGATTTTTATTTATTTATTGCCATACAATGAGTCTATGGAAATGTTCTGGTTTCTCACTCACAGAGCACAGAGGTGACAGATAGTAGCAACACAACCCAAGGTTGCACCAAACATTAACATCTCTCTTTAATGGAGAACATTTCAATAGTCTCTTACCTCTAGGGCACTTTCCGAGTCCATGGCATAGTCTTCCTCATCCTCCGTCTTCAGCTCTTTGCTGTCCAGCTGGAAATTAAAGTGGCCAGAAGTCATGACTTCTGTGCATATATACAGTATTCAAACAAAAAAATTACGTTTCTAATACAGCAATAACAACTTTATGGTGTACCTTTGGTGGGTACACTAGATTGAGAGACTGGTAGAGACGGAAGTTGATGAACCCCAGAAGGGTAGTATAGAACTCTGTGAAGGTGGACATTACCCTGTAGTCCACATCAGTAGGGTGCTGGAAGAGCAAAGGTTAGATTTAAGCACATTATGGCTTTAAGAAGTTATACTTGAGAATTACTAAAGCACTCACACTCATGTGTCACAGTTAAACCCATCTTCCTATAAAACTGCAGTCTGCTTTCAGATCGACTTGACAGTTCATAAGAGGTCTGGGTGATACGATTTCAAAGCAATCTCGATTCTCTAGAAAAAATAAGCTTCTTGCTTATTCGATGAATCTACAGTTATTAGTAATTTTCCACTGCCCGGCCTTAGTTGACACAATCAGTTCTGCAAACACGAAACCCGAGATCCTATTAATGATTGAAACTCAAAATACAGTATAACTAACAGACTGAAGGTATGACGATCGATGTTTAGTCAACAAACACCACATTTCTCAAATACAGTCATTGTACTAATCCTAGGAGGACTGATACACTCAGTTGAGAGATCATGGCAGCCAGTACCACGATATACTATGGCAACAATAAGATTTATTTCCTGAATATGAATGGCAACATAGATTGTTATTTGTTTAAGTTGTCAGACTCGCATTTCATCATTCTGCACTTACATCATGAGCAAACTGGTAGGGTACGAGCCATGTAATGGGTTGTCCAAGGACCTCAGCTTGATAGTAAATTCCTTTGATGGAGAGGAATACCTATCAGACAAAAAATATACTATTCAATGGAGGGAGGGAGAGAGATATAATACACAGATGACACTGTATACGGTACTTTAATTATCTGCAAAAAATATTTTTGTTTGCGGCAAACTCAAAAACTGTTGGCTCATACCTTTCTGAGAGCACGGGACATGATTACAAAATTCATCCACTCCACAGTAAGACGTCTGCATAGCTGGATTGACTGGACATGGCATTTTCCTGTGCGAGCAAAGGTGGAGAACAGGAAGCACATGGAGACTGCATCATCAACGTCACGAAGGGCATCAGTGAAGGTGGGATACCTGCGACAAGAAAACACCAGAAATTATTTATAGATTCTACATCATGTTTACAAATAGATGATTCTTATTCATATGACAGGATATCGCTGACAGCTTGAGTTTATTTGGTTTTTAGAAAAAGTGATCACAACACCCTCTTCTGTTGATTCTTGGCACTACATTTAGGGTGCTTTCACACTATGTTCATTTAAAAAGGGACCATGGTCCACTTACTCCTTTGGTCTGAACGCGCATTCAAACTCTGGTGCGGATCAAACAAACGGACCATGGTCTCCCTGACAATGCCAAACTCAGTTAGTTTCCAAACTAACCACAGTGCGGTTTGTTACAGGTGTGATACTGTGATTGCAGTCAGACGTTATACAGGACCAAATATAGTAATTTTTAACAGCAGAGTACAAGGTTGTAACATGCCCTAAAACAACAGACACATTGTGGTTTCATTAAATAACTGTCTTTCTCCGCATGCGCACGCCGCACGCGCGCACACATTATTCAAGTGAAATGTGTAACGCCAATATTGGGCTAATATAGGCTACCAATATGTGGGTAGAGCCTACAGGGATTTACCGACGGAATGAATATATCTATTATAACAAGTCTAAAGTTATCACGCACTATCCATTCCATGCACATATTAGTCCTATATTTACTACAGTACGCCTGACAGACAGTGTCGTCGTTAAGCAGCTCGACCCTGCAGTGCAGCTCAACCCTAGCTGACAGGAGTGACGGTGCTGTGCTGTGAGTAAACTGACAACGATTGGCTTTCTGACATCCCTTTCTCACAATCTACAACAATAGATTTGTTACTAACATTAGGTTGATTTGGGTCAGATAGAGTCTATGGGCTGTATTTTGCGTGTCTTAAGTACCAGGTCTTATTCCCTAACTTGAGTAAACTAAAGACCTGGAGGCGTGGTCAATGCTCTTTGGCCACTCAGAATAGCCAAATGGCATTGATCACGCCTCCAGGTCTTTAGTTTACTCAAGTTAGGGAATAAGACCTGGTACTTAAGACACGCAAAATACAGCCCTATGTGGCTAAAGATAACACATGACGTCGGTGGGAGAGGAGTTATTGTGTGTTTTGGACAAACAGCATCAGAACAATAACCCATGTAATACTAACAATAAGAAGAAGAACAACAACAACAGTACAGTACAGTACAGTACAGTACAGTACAGTACAGTACAGTACAGTACAGTACAGTACAGTACAGTACAGTACAGTACAGTACAGTACAGTACAGTACAGTGTGATCTACCTTTTGGGCACCACTTAACGTCAGATCAGCGGTTTTGTCGGCCAGCGCCAAAAATGCTCCCCGACAGCATAATCGGAGAAAATACCGGGCTGTGTGTATGAGCCATAACGTGTTGACTACACTACACTAATAAGGACACAAAATAATAACTAATAACCCATCCGTTACTACATGTGGAGTCAACTCCCGCAATTTCCTTCTTCCCATAGCAAAGTAAAGTAACGGCAAAGTAACTCTGGGATGAGCGGCCGCGAAATTCTAGTACAATATACAAGCGTTGTTCAGATAACACGTGTTCTCTCCTCTCAAAGTTTGAGTTTGTATGGTTCCTCCTGAAATGCATGCGTTTTGCTTCTATTTTTTAATAAGTGGCTGTGTAATGTGCACATTAGTGCATTAGACATCTAGTCCTTAGTGATCTCACCTCTCTTTGATAACGTGGTCCAATTTATAGGCTGGCTTGTTGTCTCTCAGTCTCGCCACTCTTGTCCATTCTGCTTTTCCATATGCCTTCCTCAGTTTTCGTACAAATATCTGTTAAGATAAGGACAAAGCACAGTATTAGTAATGTAACAAGCTGGATTGGGCACATAAGGAAATCACAATATATAAAAACATTTAAATTCAACACATGAAGAGACACCAGTGTCTAGAAAAGTCTAGACACTGGTGGTGATGCTGAAAAAAACTGTACTGTGTGTGTATCAATATATGCGTGTGTACACACACACACACACACACACACACACACATACACACACACACACACACACACACACACACACACACACTTTGTTTGCATCATCAATGTTTTGATCTATTCATAATATCTTCATGATGTATATGACCTAATATACCCTAAATATACGTTTGTTAAGTTTGTATCAGAGTAATCTAGTAAGAGAGTAATGACACTCCCGTTGACTCTCATTGTAACAATGGAATGCGGAAGTGCTCATTCTATCTCAATGGAATAGTTCCAGCCATAGGAGCAATGTTTGGAACCATCGCCCATAGGCACCCGCTTTGCAGCGAGATCAAAGCGTGTCACCACTCTCTAACTACATTACTCTGGTTTGTATTTGCCCAACTGACATCAACTTGCGACGGGCATTGTCAAAAGATGAACTATCTATTTCTAAAATAAATAAAATAGTTCATTTTAGGTCATTAGCCAGGGATCCTTTACCCCCCCCATACACACACACTCCCCAAAAAAAAACTCTTCGCCAAATGCGTTGTGAGCATGTAGATCTGCAATTTTTGGCTAATGATATTGTCGAGATATTGTGCAGAATGAAAGTGAACATACCTTGTACTCTCTGAAGTTCCCTACAATGGGCTCATGGAGCAAAAAGCGAATGTCTTTCAGCAGGTAGAAAGTTCTTGGGGCTGTGGATCCCTTGTTCACCTTTTTCTTGTTCTTGGGTTCATGAGGATAGATGCCTTTAAGAATGCATAGGCGTCTGAAATCAGGACGTCAGATTAGTTTGTGAGCAGCAGACAAATCTTCAGTCCCAAAACAAATTGATTCAACTACTTCTCGGCCTGCAGCCCATGTAATTCCAACACATTTTGCTAGTCTGGGATGGCTCAGGTTTAAGCAATAAAAATGGGATTGGTTTTTAAAGGTAGTCAAATGGGCTTTGCCCTCAATGTCCAAATACTACTGACTAACTACTTCAAAAAAGTGAGGGACACCGACCGAACAATATAGAGGAAGCGACAGACAACGATGTGGTGACACCCACCTATCATCATCATCATCATCATACTATAATTCATCGAATATCTGAATGTCTGAATGTCACTGACAGAGCATCATCTCCTCATTAACTGCACGAATCACTCTCACTTTTCACACAGGCATGGACCATAATTATATGGAGGTCTTATCGGAGCCCTTTTTCCCATTTGACACATTAATGATTAATAATTTATTTATTAGTGAATAACCTCGCACCTCCGTCCCCTAGCGACACCTGCATCACAGGCCACCGTTATCACCGTTACCCCACTGGCATGCTTCCTCTAGCTACTGCTGCAACACAACAAAATGTGCCCTATACAATTTGGCACCGCGTCTGTGTGTGTCTCCTAATACACAGCACAGCCGTTGTCGTCTATCTCCGACCGAGCCACACTATTGGCACACATATTTCCACGCAAAACAAAATCTGCACGCTCCCAGAATGAACCTAGCCTACTTTTTACCGATTTTACCGATGTATTTCACTGTTCAAATATTGTTTTTACATCACTCCAACCCCCTCAGGCCAGGAGGCGGTGTGTGTGTGTGTGTGTGTGTGTGTGCGCGCGCGCGGACGGGAAACACTCTGCAAAACGTTAAATTTCTACTTCTTTTCTACTAAAGAAAGAGGCAGCGATGGAGCCATATCCATACATTCGGGGACATAAATTGCGCAAAATACTTTTAAACATGACGCGGCCACGCCAGAAGGCTGCTCCTCCTAGCTGTTGTGTTAACTGCTAAGCTACATTGTCAATAGAGATGAGTCGGTCATGAACGAACGAATCAAAAGAACTAGTTCTTTTTGGTGAACGAAACCGATCCGGTCACTTCCGTGAACGATCCGTTCAAAATGCAAATGACGGGGAGTCGCCCGGCTGCTCTTCTCATTCAGTGCGAGGCTGCGAGACGGAGCCTGCCAGGGCGGGGCCATGCTCTCCGTCTCCAGGGCTCCCACAGCGCACGCCGCACAACACAGTTGCAGAGGAGAAGTGGGTGGTGACTGGTCATACGATACGACCGAAAGACCGAAATGCATATTTCGTTCTTCGTTCAAAGTGGGTCGGATCGGTCATACTGGTACATTGACCGAAAGACCGAAATCATTCGTTCAAAGTTTCGTTCTTCGTTCAAAGTGGGTCGGATCGGTCATACTGGTACAAAGGTACATTGACCGAGGAGACCGAAAGTTTCGTTCTTCGTTCAAAGAGCTGTAACAGTATAACCGACCGGGAGAAGGGGGTGGTGACTGAACGAAGTGCTGTAAACCAACTGTGAAGTGTGTACGAATGACTGACTTGGGTCTGACATTGTCTAGCATTGGAAACCCATACGTTTTTATTTATATAATATATATATAATGATTGACTTGGGTCTGACATTGTCTAGCATTGGAAACCCAAGTCTGTGGACTTTTAATGCTTGCTTTATTCATGCTCCCCTGTGATGTCATGGCAGCCAAGTCTGTGGACTTTTAATGCTTGCTTTATTCATGCTCCCCTGTGATGTCATGGCAGCCAAGTCTGTGGACTTTTAATGCTTGCTTTATTGATTGTTTGTCACTCTTTGATGAATTGAACAAGGTGGTCCACCTGGTTATTAAAGTGACTGGTTATTAAATTTGCTCTCTTCTGTTTAAATGTACTACTATTATGGTGATATTATAATATTATGGTGAAATTATATCAATGGAAAATAAACAGGCTAATGCATACCAATAAATATATAGTATTTAATGCTATAAAAAAATGAAAATAGATTAGGCTCCTTCTTTATACTAATAGCATACAATTCATATTACCATAATTGGTTAGTATAGATTAAATATAGGAGGGGCGTAGAGGAATGGAGTTAATCAATGATAATATTTTATTTGTGGATATAAAATATAAATTATATATTTCCCCTCAAATATCTTAGTTTTACCAACATTGTTAATGTGAAATAGTTTCTATATGCTTATTTATTTAAATTGTGATAATTGCTATAGCTATTGGAGCTCTGGTGGTCCCAGACAGACAGGGGACGTAAAGAAGAAATTATGCCCGGGTAGAAGGCTTCATGACTGGGGGAGACTGGGAGGAGTGACTGGTGTTGACATCGCGGATCGTCTGACTCTGCCAAAACGGAACAGTTACCCTCCAAAAAAACACCTCCATTCAGTTTCATTGTAACTGAGATTTTCGATCATAATTCATATTTTTTTAATACCGTATTTAGCTATAACGAGTGCAAATGTTCGATGCTAATTGGCAGTGCTACTCTGCTACTACCATAGACCGCAGGGGAAAAAAATGGCTACTCTGCACAAGAGGAGATTAGATTAGACCCCATCCCTCCCAGAGAAAATCCCATAGCCTGGAAGGACGATCGGCCTGGCTCGGCCAATGATTGAAGTTGAACGACTCGTTCGAGTGACTGGTGGGTCCGTGCCATAGAGTATGGTCCGTGCGGGAGATCCTATAGGGACATGACCGAAATGACCGAAATGAACGGATCATTTTAGTGAACGAACGAACGACCGATCCGTTCACTGAAAAGAACGAAAGTTCCCACCACTAATTGTCAACGGCACTGACCAGGGTTGCCACATTGACTGAGAGGGAAACAAGCAACCAGGTCTATGAAAATCCGAAAATTAATCTACAATAAGCAACACTATTGCTGACTGTCAAACATCATTTTCATGTCATGGACCACTAATATTCTATATATATATATGTTCATATATTCAGAACGGGTAAGAACTAGTAGAACAATTTTGGGAAAATTCTCTTTCTACTACTCTGCCCCCAAGTGTGGAACGCCCTGACCCCATCCCTTAAAAAATGTGGATCACATGGCTACCTTCAAAATAGGCTTGAAAATCCATCTTTCAGGTGAGACCACAAGGCGAAGTAAACTCATTTTTCCCATAGAAAGGAGATGGCATTCACTGCTGCCATTTTTCTACTTTTATATTTGTTGACGACATTGTATTTTGTTATTTTTATGCTTTTGATTAATTGAACACATAGGACCACAATGAAAACAAGTCCCCAGGACCTTTTGTTTTATCCGTAACCCCAAATCTCTGACTGTACCTCGTGCTGTTTACATTAATTTCTGTCTAATAAAGAAAAGTGATCTTCTAATGAAAAAACTCTTGACCAATACTAGTACTGTACCTGAAATCTGCGAGACTCAGCTGTAACTTCTTGCGAGCTTTGTTTCTGGTGATGTAGTTGGTGGCACAACCCCTCTCGAACTACAAAAACAAAGACATCTCCTGTCAGACATTACGCGACTACTTTAGTTAAGATATTCTAAACTTCAGCGTGTTAACCAGAAACACCAGTCAATCTATTTAACAGTCTACTTCAGTGTGCCGCTATTATGTTAGCTAAAGCGGCTAACAGCGATGGCCACACAATCTATCTGTGTGACATTACTTTAATGTGCGCACTTACCTTTTTCTTTTGAACACCACCCATTTCTTAAGGGATACGCGATCTAACGCACAAGTATAGATGTAGTTTTAATAGTCTAGTAACTATGTAAACATAGCATTCCGTACACTAAGTAACCAGTGGCCGATACACGTGTTGTTTGGTTGTTTGACATGCGCAAAAGAAATGCGTAACGCGGCGAGGACCCAAAGCAGTTCCCTTTTTCGCCTGAATAAAATGTAGAGCTCCGCCTCCGGTGTGTGTGTGTGTGTGTGTGCGTTGTGCTGTGTGTGTGTGTGTGTGTGTGTGTGTGTGTGTGTGTGTGAGTGTGTGTGCGCGCGTGTGTGAGTTGTGTGCGTGGGTGCGCGTGCGTGTGTACAGTGTAACCTTAGACTAACCTTAGAATAACTCTATGAGACTAACTCGTCGGAATAACGTGTTCCTTCCACGCGCTACGTCCGGCCGGTGAAACTACCCTGTCAGGTGAAAAGAAGCAGCTTGGACTCCTCATGCATACCATAGATGCATACAAGAGGTCAGTCCGCTGCCCCCCCCCCCAGGTTGGCAGAGGAAGTGTAGCGCCCAGGATTAGATAATTGACACTGGGTGAAAAACTTAGTTACAAAATTGTGGGATTGAACATAAAAAAATATATATATAATAAGTTCACCTAATAAAAAATAACACCTAATTCCTTTGGTTGATAAACAGAAAATAAATGTTCAGGTAGGTGACAAAATTTCAGCCAATCAGGGGAGAATACCCATTTATCAGCTTAATTTTTTATAGTGTTCCAGTTATAAATTTGTCTGCTCATTTCTTTGTGCCATCACTTCCAAATTCACTTGTTTAATCTGTATCCTGTCTGAGTTCTATATCCTCATTGGATTTTTAACATGTCACTTATTTAAGGTCAGCACTGGATGAGAGGGGTGGAGAGAGAGAGAGAGAGAGAGAGAGAGAGAGAGAGAGAGAGAGAGAGAGAGAGAGAGAGATCACCAGTCACACAAGACATCAGGAGAAATCCGGAGAAATCTGTACAACACAGACAGAGTACTTGACATCATAATGGGCTTGCTTGAGTTCATTAAGGATTATTTTCTTGGTTTCTGGGACTATGAAACTCCAAAGGTAATGGTGGTTAAAAACAGAACTCTTGGAGTCATCTATAGGGGTGTACAGTTTCTTGTGATGACGTATTTCATCTGGTGAGCTTTCCCTTCATGTTTTTGCATGTCTTATGATGAATTACTCATTTGTATCTACAGTAATTGTCACTTTGTTGTGTTCTAATCTATTTTAGGTTCACATTATGTGAAGTAAAATGAGTCTTTCATTCTTCCTTAAGGCTTTTGTTTTTAAATTTGGAAATACATTTCCAGTAAATAATACAAACTGATTCGTATGCAGTAATCACTAAAGTATCCGGTACGGGAGCAACATTAGAATGTAATCAATTTAAATCCAAGGGATCTGCGGACTCTATTTTTTCATCTTGTACTGCCTTTTGTCCAGCACCTGGGCTAGAGTGGAGGTGCATGCTCTATTTTCTTTATCAATTTAAATCCAAACATCTGAATTGAGCCTATGAAGATAAAAAGACCAAAAAGCTGAAATTAACATTGTGGTGATAAAAAGCCTCACATTTGCAATTAGCTCTCAGAACAAATAACTGAGGCACCAATGTCAAGAGCATGAAGTCTCACAGGCGATTAATGAGCAGATGATAGCAGATGATTTACATACTTTGTGGTCTATTGGAAGCACTTCAGCTTCATTTGAGAGTGGTTGAACCCAGATAAATTGCTTAACGAGGAATATAATGTCATCACACACCCTTTCAGCTGCTCTTGAGAAAATGGACTGGACAGATGATCGTCTAAATGGCACCTTGGCCGAGCAAACCTGCCCTGGTCATATTTCAAAACTGCATTTTTTCCCGGAATACATAGATACTTCATAGCATTGCACGACATAGGTGCAGCCTGTACGGAACCTTGGATGGAGGGTGGACGGGATACATTTTAAAAGCAATAAAACTCAGCAAATCTTCTCTGAGCACAACAAAAACAAAAATGAGCAACTACCTGAAAAAATGCACGAAACAACGAAATGTATAAACAACTTACCTGGTCACAAAGGTCACAAAGGCAAAAAATAACTTCATAAATGAGATCAAGCAAACAAAAACATTAGGCTGTAGCAATAAAATTCAGACCAAATATACAATTTTCACCATTATTTCAGGTGGCTCGCTCACCACTGACAAACTGGTTGTGGCATGTTTTAACAGTTTTTTCACCACCATTGCCACCCTGTTAGTCAGTAAACTCCCACCGCATTCAGGTCTTTACATACCTATACCCATACCTTCTATACCTATTCACATCAAATTGTGTATAATAAACATCACAATATAGCTGCCACCATCATCTCTTAAATTATGCAGATCCATCTCCTGACCCCTGCCTCCCCATCTAACTGGCCTCTGTCACTCCAATACACATAACATTTGACCACTCATCCCTATATGAGGCGCCAATGGCAGCCATGCTTCAACGAATTCGGCCAAGTTGCCACGTAGGACACATAAGAGCCTGGCATTAATGGCATTAAGCGTAGCACTTTTTCGAACCATAGTAGAACACTAGGAGGGCTGTCATCTATCCATTTATGAAGAATTGACAACCGAGCAGCATAAAGCTTGGGCCGTTACTGAGGAGGCCCTCAGTTCCGAACTCACCAAACTCCGCACATGGCTTACCGATAACAAACTCTCACTACATCTTGGTAAAACAGAATCTATTCTATTCAGATCCAAACATTCCCTCAGTAAAGACAATGTAAATGATTTCAAGGTAAAAGTTGATGACAGTAATCTCTAGCAAAGAAGATATTACATATTTGTGCTGTATTCTTGACAACAAGCTGACAGGTGAAGGCATGGCAACACAGATGATCAAAAAGTAAATCAAAGAACAAGATTCCTGGGCAGAATGTCCTCTTTTGTCAACAAAAGGGAGCAAGAACAACGATCTGGTGCCACCCACTTTCAAAACAAATATGGGTAAATTCTCCTTCTACAACACTGCCACTGCCTGCTAAAAATCCACCTTTCAGCAGACCCAAGGGAGAGGAAATGATCACCCCCTTCCTTTTCCCCACCCTGTACATACAGTGTTATCTTTCCTGTGATGATATTGAATTTTGTTGTTACTATTCTTGTCATGTCTATATGGCCTAAACAAGACCGTAAGTCCTTTTTTTGGTGCTATCCCTTTTGGACTAAGTGTTTGACTGTACTCTCTCTTTTGCTATTTTTACATTCTGTCTAATAACCTATTCAATCAATCAAAACAATCAACATAAAATCAGTAATATCTTTAATATTGGTCAAATCATCCCAACAGGTATGTATTTATAAGTGAGAAAGCATATCAAGAAAGTGAAACTCGTCCAGAGAGCTCAGTTTACACTAGGATGAAGGGCATAGCAATTCAGGAAGACCATATCCTGGACACAGTGGAGTATGTCCGACCCTCAGAGGTGAGTTCACCACCATTTAACGCAGGGGTTCTCAAATAGGGTCCGGAGACCCCCGGGGGCCCTAGAGGGGGTTCCAAGGGGTCCATAGCTAAAATAAATAAGGCTATTTGTTAATCCTATATAAATGTTGGCTATTTGAAAATAGCATATTACAAACTCACAATGTGTCACATCGTGACGTGCTGTGAGCTTGTAGATCTGCTATTTTCAAAATAATATTTGCATATTTTTGAACACAAATTTTGTATGGGGACCCTAACTCCCTGGCACAAAAGCTTTGGGATCCATGGCCATAACATTCATTTTGGGGTCCCTGACATGAAAAAGTTTGAGAACCACTGATTTAGCGTATTAAACAGCACAGAAGAAACCTAACTACCCATCAGTGTGTTTATCTTTTCATGCTAGCGTTGCATACACTTTGTAATGTGTTTTGCCATTTTCCTTCTAGGGTGGAGATGTGATTAGCGCGATACTAAGACGTGAGGTCACCTATGATCAGAAGCAAGGAGAGTGTGCAGAGGTGAGAGTTCAGCCAGAGTTTGTTCAGTGTTCAGATTAATAAACAGAAGATTAGGGGCATTTGAAATTGAGACTATATCCATACCCAGGGGTGGAAGATTACTCAGATTTTGTAAAAGTACAATACTCAGTAGCACCAGTTATATACAGTATTCAAAAGTTTACCTAGTAAAGAAGTATTTGCCGTATTGTAGTAAATATTAAAACTAATACTCAAAATTGTAGGCCTACTTAGTTACTTTACACCAGTGACCAGAAGTTTTCTTTTACCAAACCTTGAACAAAGTCTTTGGTGTTAATTTAACTCCAGAAATGTAATGTAAAGGAGTAAAATGAACACTGTGTTCATTTAGTGTAGTGTAACATCACTTCTGCGTATTACACAGGAAAATAAAGTGTAATAAAGGTGTATAAATTACATGGCTACTATCCACTGGCAGGAAATAATCCTCCCAATCATCCCATGGTTTCATTTCAGCATTTCTCTGTTCCCAACGCCAACTGTACAACAGATTCTGATTGTGTCCCAGGACATGTTGACTTTGAGGGTCATGGTATGTTTGTTATTTCCCTCTGAAACAGTGGTCCTCAACATGGGCCGGGTGGATATTGCAAGTGGCCCCCAAAACAAAGATTTTTATGATAAAATAACATTGATATTGAAAACACAGCAGCCAACTTTATATGCTCTCTGCAGGCAAGAGAACTGGGCGTTGTGTTCCATATTACAATCAAACCTTCAAAACCTGCCAGATACAGACTTGGTGTCCTGTTGAGGGATATGCCACTGTAAGGTAAAGCTCTCCTACATTGCACCAAGAGTATGTACTATGCTGTGATTTCAGTCTAGAAGTATTAATTCTATTATTTCTATGTTATATTCAACAGGGAGCCGGCATTAGTGAATGCCATAAATTTCACTGTCTTCATTAGGAATTCTGTTCACTTCCCCAAACTTAAAGTACTGAGGTATACTATGCAGTATACAGTTGCGCACGCACGCACGCACGCTCGCTCGCACGAACGCACACACACACACACACACACACACACACTCAGGATTAATTGATTAAAGACGTATATTCCTGTTATCATTTGTGGCAGAGGTAATGTCAGAGAAGAACCAAACAAACGCAGCCTGCATAAATTTCTCCACAAGTGTCACTATGATGTGGAGAAAGAACCCTACTGCCCCGTCTTCAGACTGGGCTACATCGCAGAACAAGCAAGAGAGAATTTCAATGAACTTTGCAAGACTGTAAGTGTGTGGTATACGCTGTAATTCTCACTAGTTCAAGTGGATGGATTCTTTAACATTCATAAGAAAACGTTTTACATACAGTAAAATGCAAAATGTATCTGTAAGCATTTTTTTCATAAAGCCTGAATGTAGCTTTGTTGTATAACGGTGCTGTGCCTGTGCGCCAAAATAGCAGATCTACAAGTACTGTATGCATAAATAGAGGGTACTAGCGTTGTGAGTTTGTAGATCTGCTAGATCTGCTCTTGTATAACAGAGTATACCGTACATTAAGCAATTATTCTGTCTGCCAGGGAGGCGTGATTGGTGTTTGTATCAACTGGAAGTGTGACCTAGATCTGGATTCCTCTAATTGTAAACCCACATATTCATTCCGTCGCCTTGATGTTCGAAAGGATCTGCCCAGCTCTGGTTACTACTATAGGTAACACTGTGTCTGTACGGTATATATATTAACCTTGGTTTGCCTTTGTGATTTGGATCTGCCTGCAACTCCCTTCTGTCTTTTTCTTCAACTTCTCTACATAGATTTGCCAAGTTTTACAGCAAAAATGGAGTAGAGTCTCGGACACTTATCAAAGCCTATGGTATCCGCCTGGATGTCATAGTTCATGGACATGTAAGAATACCTCACTGAATATTTAAGATATTGGTTTCTTTTCAGATCTGTGTTGGAGTTCTGTCTTACGTACTTGAATGTGATGTCTTTGCAGGCTGGTAAATTCAGTCTCATCCCAACCATCATAAATGCAGTGACGGCCATGACATCGGTTGGAATTGTAAGGTCTTTAGTTTAATCTTTCCTTGGTTGTTTTGTGACTGTAAAATTAACACAATAACTCAATTATTTGCTTATTGTTTTGTCCAAGTGTTCCATAATCTGTGACTGGATCATGCTGACGTTCATTGACAAGAATGAGGTGTACAGTGATAGAAAATTTGACGATGTGAGTAACAAACCTTTTTTAATGTTTCATGATTTACAGTACACACTACATTCAGCTGTAAAAGATTAGTTTGAACAGCTGTAGGCTACTGTAGTTTTTCACCAATGTCAAAGGGAGCTGGACACTCACCAAAGTTCCAAGTTTATTCATAGTTCAGTTTATTTTGCAGCTCAAAAGATTCCATAGAAACCAAGATTGCAATATGCAATTCTACCCCAACAATGACTCCTTCTGTGCTGCATAATGTATTTGGTTACATTATAATGATTCCTTTTGTTTTGTATTTTAGATTAAGGCTAAAAGAACAGGGTAACTGATTCCTGTGTAAGCAGATCTTGTCTTTTGCCCTACTTCCACAGGTACTTAGCAAAGAGCCTGCACAACCTCAAAGTTCCTCAGAGTTCATTTTCGTCAGCTATGGCTCAAATCTTTCAGACCTGTCAGACGGTGTGCCACTGTGACGTTGAGCTGATTCCACTATAGCCCATATCGTGTGCATTGATGTTCCTGTCACTTCAGACTTTGAGTGGTGTCTCAGGTGCCTGTCAAGGCAGTTTGATTAGCCACTTTGCCGATCATTGTTAGCCTGGTAAAACACCCTGATTGCGGAAATCCCATTTAAATGAAATGGGATTTCCGTTTACCAGGCCTGGCTAGATCATTGTGTTAACTGAAATGGAGCCATACATAGTGGCATGTTGATGGATGACTATTATGTACCCACTGAGCAATAGCCGGCTATTAGACGTGCGTCTAAAAATGGGATACAAAACGTCTAAAAATGAAAGTTTTTTAGACGTTGATTAACTGTTGTTTAAACGTCTATGTATAAGACACTGCAATGGATGTATTATTTTGATCTCATTTGGTAGGAATTGAGATGACAACGGATTCATTCACGGATTGCAGGGAGTTTTTTTTACCCTGTCACAGACTGTTGATTTAAAGTTTTAAACAAATGTATTTTTGACATTCAAACCCAACAAATAAAATGTTCTTTATCAACTTGAAATCTGTTATACAACCATAATGCAAAATGTAATTTAACTTGCAACTGTTATTCCAAATACTGTAGGATAACATAAATTGGATGTGTTAAAATCTGAATCATTTGCTTTGTATTTCAAGGTAATGAGATCCAACTAATGACTATATAGACTAGAGGAAGAAAAGGGCATGCATGGTCTGAGGTCAGCAACTCTCTGAACAGTAATCAAATAATGCTGACATTTCCCACAAAATGGTTTTGTCTAATAAGATTGTGGGGGAAGTGTGAATCCATCCTGGAAAGAGTAATACAAACGTCAATGATGTGCAAGACCTTAATCTGACATCCCATGGATCAGTCTTTCAAAAACAGATAAGATATGCAGCAGGATGACATCATATTGCTTTTCATTAGAACATTTCTGAAAAGTTTAAAATAAACAATGGAAAAACAAGGAAATGGTAGGCATAGCTTAGAGGTATACAGTAAGTGCTTCTATTCCTTCATTCGAGACTTGAGTACTTATTCGAGAACTTATCTGTCAGGAGCTCTGAGCAGCCAATCTAATTGTGTCTCAGTTCAGAGTGAAATGTAATTACTGGTCTGGGAGATGCCCATCAGACCAAGAGAGTTATCTATGAAACAATGAGGTTAAGATGGAGGACCATATATAGATATAACAGTGAGCGGCGTGGAGAAGTGGTGTGCATGAGGACCCTCTCATCATGACAATTCCTTTGAGACATTAGCAGAAATTGTGGAGAAATAACAGCAAAGTGTGAATGTCCCCAACTGGGTGAGGGCGTTCATACATGCAACAACAAAAATGTATTTAGAAAAAAAGAATATTGTAAAAAAAGAACAAAACAAAAGAATATCGGACAATGTATATACTTTTATTCATAATTACAATATCGCATGGTCAAGGATGCAGTCAAAAGCCACACTTTTCTACTCCAAACCACAATAAAATAAAATTGAACTGTCTTCCAGACTTTCTTATTCACACACATACAGAATGAAATATGAGAGAATTAGAGGCACGATAATAGCTTCCTGTTAAAAGGATGATCAGATGACCATCCCAATGAGCCTCTCTGTGACTAATGTTACAGTTAGCGAGTGATCGGGCTGATCTGAGGGCTCATCGCCAGCAGCCAGTCAATGGTCTCGTTGAGGAAAGTCATGTTGTAGTGGGAGGCGATGTTCCGGAACACTTTGATTTGCTCAGAAAGATTCTTTGAAAGAAACAG
Source organism: Protomyctophum bolini (assembly GCF_963924005.1). Classification (NCBI taxonomy): domain Eukaryota; kingdom Metazoa; phylum Chordata; class Actinopteri; order Myctophiformes; family Myctophidae; genus Protomyctophum; species Protomyctophum bolini. Next base: position 25,317,362 of record NC_137867.1, on the reverse strand, counting down.
AAGCATAGTTTTGAGTAAGCAGTCAGATGGGATTATTATTATTCAATCAGTTATGCAATGCTTCTGGAATACAAACCTTTGTTGGAAAGGTGAGGGCAAAGTCCCCAGCACATTTGCAGTAGAGAGGCATGTTTGCTTCTTTCACCCCTTTACACTTGCTGCACGTCTGTGAAGGAGACAGTGGTTATTTTTATTAGTTAGAAAGCTTTTTAGTAGTTAGCAAGTAAAAAGATGCACAATATATTCAAGATGTCTTCATTCACCAAGTCCTGTAGAGTGTAGCTCATTAATTTCTTCTGCAGTGCTTCAACCAGGGCCATCTCAATCCACTCAGTTTCATACTGGGCTTGGCAGTTAGAGCAGAACCACTGAGGCAACACAGACCCATCCTGCAAGACAAGAAAACATGCAATTGAACTAAGGAAGAAGCAAGTTCATCTCACCAGAAGGAATATAGAGTGAAACTTTGAGTAAAGGTGTCATTGTCATTGCTGGGCGTTTGATTATGTTCATAGTATCTCTTCACTCTACTTGGCTCTCTGACCTGGGACATCGAAGGGTCCTTGCAGAGGTCAAGGTCACGGCAGAAATTGCAGAGGTGGCAGATGACCTCTGGCAGGATGTAGGAGTTACAGGGGTCACGGAACTGTGCATCCTCTGAGAATTCCCCTACGTCCACCAGTCGAAGCAGGTCTCTCTTCAGCTTGTTCACCTGGTTCGTTATGTTAGCATCAAGAGAAAGAACCTACACAGAACAGAGACATTTTTATTATTCTAGTATAATTTCTCCAGTGATGCCTGCTTATCTACATGATTTACATTTGATGCATATTATACAAAGACTGATGGTGTTGACCGTCGATTGGGCGGCAGATCCGACATCCATATGAAATCATCTTGATAGGTGTGTGATAGGTGTGATGGTGTACCTGGCAAACATATTTGATAAACTCCAAGGATGGGTTGTTGAGTGACAGGTGGGAACCAGGCAGGTCAGGGAACATTTCTGAAGGTTGGGTGACACTCCTGGTGCCCGTCACCTTCTTCTGGATTTTTTGAGTGATTGTGAAAAAGTTCTGTGTCAACTCATTGGACACGTAATCCTGAGAGAAGGAGATCATACCTGTGCAACAGATTTACAGTAGAACATTACAATAACAATTTAGCTTTAGAACATTCATTTTTCTATTCATAGAATAACTGAGAAGCTAATATTTTGTATTATTTAAATATATCAACAAATCAAAGAGAATACATTTCAATAGAATGTTTATAATCAACTAAATTATAGGGCATCAAGTATTTTGTCGTACAATAGTAAAAACAATAGCCGGTCTACAAGCTCACAAGACAATGCATTAAGACATGTTGAGAGCTTATTTTGGACTTTGTCGTACAATATAGTAAAAACAATAGCCGGTCTACAAGCTCACAAGATAATGCATTAAGACACGTGAGAGCTTGTAGAAATGCCACCGTCCCAAATCTATTATCCAACTATAAATGCACAAGGTCTCTGTACGTACGTTTCTAATCCACATTAGAACCGTTCGCCCCACCGACTTCAAATTCGACATTCGCGTTCCAGGCCACCACAGGGGTTTAGTGCCCGGTGTCAAGTCGGGCCCACGGTTGTCCAAAGCCGTCCCAAAAAGGTCTTTGCCCTGGCTCTGGACAGGGCCCCTGCCCAGTGTCTATATATGGAGGTGGCCTGTTCTGACATCATTCTGACGTCTGCATAGACTCCATATTTGGGCATGCCTGACAAAGAACTCCATATATGGGCATAAAAGACAGACATAATATCTGGGTGGGGCATTAATTTCCAACTTGCATCGTTCCAAGTAGGCCAGTGCCCAACAGGCACCGCTCTAGTATAATTAATTCGATTATTTTATTAAAACCAGGTAGCTCAGTCAGTAGAGCCTTTCGACCACAAGGTCACGGGTTTGATCCGGCAAGTAAGTACTGGGAGCTGATAGTAGGTGTTGCATTCCACCTCAGCAATCTCTCAGCGGTCTAGCACAGGGGATAGACATGCTCTGGCCGATACCAGCAATAAGCCCCTCAAACTTGTTTTTATAATTAATGAATTAGTTTGATTACCTGTTACGCCCCTTCTTTAAAATAACAGTGTAGACTGTGGGCCAATATATAAACTCAATCGCAGATTTGCAGTATTTAGAAAATGAACCAGTCCCCCACTACAGTAACTTACCAGGAAGTGCACTCAGGTCTCCCGCTGTTTGCTGGGAAGCCTGGCTCCCTCCCCTCTTCTTGACTGGTGTTGCTCCGGGGGCATTGCGTCTCAGTTCCTCCTTCATGCTGTGGTAAACAGCTGCGATGTAAGCTGAAAAGGGGATGGCGTGTTAAAAAAACAACAGACAGTGAGGTGGGTGAGGGTGACACAAGTAGGGTACTGTATATTTGAAAGATTTTTCAATGGCATTCGTCAGGACAAGCTGCAATCAAACGAGGGCTGTTAGGTTTGTCTTGGACGTAGTAAACGAGATAGACTAATAACTTGACCTTCTCTCTCAGGCTAAGGGCAGAGCAATATGCAAGGAACTGGAAGAAGTGGACATATTGGACCAAGGCCACCCAGGGTTTGCATGCAAGTCAATCAGTGGCAGCATAGGATAGATTCACATTTGGGAATTGCAGCCCTTAACTTGAAGGGTTTGGGGATTATTTTACGAGTAATTCATTAGTATGTTGATCCATGTGATATAACGCCCTACTCGACAAAATTGTTTTTTTATTGTGTTTGTTTCTTTATTTTACATTTCATTTATCCGCGTATGTGCTTTTCATGTAATAGTTTATTGAATTTTCTACTTGAAAAAATGATAATAAAAAGGAAAAAGAAAAAGGTTTGTCTTCGACACACTACACGACAACACTCAAAGTTGAAGCATCATAGGGGTACAACACATTATTCAGGTAATGATATATTTGAGATTTACCTGATACAATCATGAGGAAGTATTTTTGACAGGAGGCTGTTTGCGGTAGATACTGCATGATGTTCCAGTTGCTCTCAATCAGCTCCTCTACCTCGTCGCCCTCTCCATCCCTGTCGCCTTCCTCGTCTTTGCCCTCCACTTCCTCCTCATCCTCACTGCCATCTTCCTCTCCATCCCCTCGAGTCTTTTTCTTTTGCTTGGCTCCATCCTAAAAGGCAACATGAAGGGAACTTAGTTCTGTGAAGGAAAAAAGGCAACTAGCTGAGAGGAGAAGCGGTCCGAGGTACCTCTCCATAAAGGATGCTGTTGGGCAGTTTGCCTTTCACTCCTCCATAGTTGGTTGGGTCCATCCACAGCAGGAACTCCCAGCATCGAGAGAAGGAGATGGAAAGGGAGTGGAAGATTTCCCGGGAATGTATGCTGTCAAGAGAAGGAGAAAACATTCAGGAATGTGATTTTCTTGACTTCAAATTAATGCTAAATGGGCAGCAAAGTAGGAGAAGCCACAGGAAACTTGATTTCCTGAGGATGATTTTGAAGTAGTGATATTTTGTCTGACGATAGTAATAAGGTGGAATTAATATTTCTAACCTGTTGGTGATGTATTCCACGTAGCCAATGGCATCATCAATCCTGCGTTTCTTCGTACACAGAATGATGCGGTTGAAGTTCCCGTAGACCACAGTAGAACCTAGACGCTTAAACTCTGCAACCAGCCTAAAATTAGAAGACCAGACGTTATTTTAAGTTGTGACACCATTATGATTTCAACAAGTGTAGGTGACACATGGAAAACAAACAGTCATAATAGAAGTCATAAATAGAAGTCTAATTTTATTAGATTTTAAAATACCGTAAATCTGTGGAGATTGTTTGCCTTTTATGGCATGCCCAGAATAGGGATGCTAGGGTTAATGTGGTTAAATGGAGATATGTGATCTGCGTGTACTGTATATGCCATTAATCTCACACAGGATTGGATGACATGGACGGGTGTCACTTACTGCAGGAAGACCTTTTTCATCATGTTGTGCAGGGTGCGGTGCAGCGCGGGGTCGTACAGCAGAGAGCTGGGGGAGTGCAGCCACCGGTAGAAGTGCATCACCTGGTTGTCTGCGTAGACATTGTGGAACTGCGTGATCTCCCTGACCCAGCCCACAACCATGCTCTTCAGAATCCTACAAACAGCACCCAGTAAGAACCAGTAGAATATGTTTAACCACCACTTTCAACCTGGCATATTTCAGGCATGTAAGGTATACGTAGGTGAAAAGTCTATTAAAAAAGTGCTGATCTACAAGCTCACGTTGCCTCAATATTTCTCATGGATAATTTTCTACAGTAGTTGACCCGCCCCAACGGTAACAGACCTGAAGGTGTTGGAGCAGAGGGCCGTCTCGTCATAGCTAGCGAGGGCGCTGGCTCCCTGGTTTCCTGACATCATGTCCTCTAGTGATGCCTGCTGGATGACATCAAAGCTGACACCCAGACTGGCTCCTCCCTCCATGTCATTCACATGCTGTGACTGAAGGATGGTGTTCACCGCCAGGCTCTGCAGGTCCAGCTCCACACACGCTGAGAGAAACCAGGCAATCCACACACTGTTCAGATGTTCCTTTATTTTAACATTTCAATAACACCGCACCAAACACAGACGCCATCTAGAACAGCATTTGTATGCATGGCACCGAAAGGATCAGTTGTCCAGACTTGTCTCCAGACTGGCCTCCAAGTACCGTTATTAGACCTTGTTATTTGTTCCAGATATAAAATCTCCTTTACAAGAGACCTGGCCAAGAAGGGAAACGGGAATCCGTTTTAAAACATAAATCCCTAGAAAAGGACCAGGGCTTCCCAAAGGCTATTCCAATCCAAACAAAAAGTTCACAATACATCAATGCTCAATCTTTAATAAGAACAACTGTGATTATATACCTGTGGAGTAGCACCCTTGCATGTTGATCTCCACAGAGCCTCTATCGTCACTTTCCATGACCAGGCGACTGTCATCTGCCTCCTTACCCCCCAGGTCAGGCCTGGCTGTGGGGGAGAGCCACAGCAGGTGGTTGTGTTTCTTCAGGTGTCTGGCCAAGAACAGATCTGAGCCGAAGATGGACACATCCTTAGGGAGGTTCCCCACTGGTAAGTGGTAGTACCTGAGAACAGGAAGAGGGAATAGTCATAGAGGGATGAGATTAGTTGCCACTTTAACAAAGCAAGAACATCTAGACATTGAAATCAAATAGAAATATTTGAGACCTACAGATACAAGAGTGCACTTGTGTGCACGTGTGTTAGGGTCTACAGACTCTACACCGGCCCCAGATAGCCCGTATTGAGTGCGTGTGTGTAACTGTGTATGTGTTCGTCCCAAGGTACCTGGCCATGTCGAAAGCCTGTGACAGGCAGCTGTCCAGGTTGAGGTAGTGGCGGATCATGCGTCGGGCGCCGTGGCGTTGCCAGTCCAGCACATTGTAGCTGATCTCGTCCACTACGTGTACGGGAACCACTGGGAACTCCTCCAGCACTGGCATCTGTGCCGCCAGTCGCCGCAACTCCCAGTTAGACTGCACTGCTATCAGGGTGGGTCCGCGGCGCTCTTCCTACAAGAGGAGAGACTCCATGTTATTAAACATAACATTAATGAGCGATTCAGAAGGTTAAGGAGGACTTAATTTTACCTTGTAGTTGAGCAGTATGCGCTGCAGAGCCCGGTTGATTGCCTTGGCATCATTTTCAGCCCGCACCTCAAAGTTGTGCTTCTCTGGAGGCAGGAGGTCCTCGGTAGTCTTCTCCAGTAGAGCTGTGCGTTCTGCTCCATAAAGGGAACTCAGGTTGGGCATTTGGTTGCTTCGGACCTTAGGTGAATTTAAAGACAGACCGTATTTACGTGTCATTTACTGTATTTAAAATCATCTGAGTAAGCAGTAGCGGTCAGTAGCAGTCCTGAAAGTCACCGCTCAAGTCAAAATAAAAACACGCTAAGAAGCTGATCGTGATGGACGAGATAAGGTAAAGGTTGTATTTTTCTTACTGTGTCCAGAACAAAGACACTGGCCTTGCGTTGTGAAGGGATGAACAGACCAAACAGAGCCTTGTGACCCTGGCTGTGGTGGTACAGATAGATGTGACGAACACTCCCTGAGAGAGAAGGAAACAAAACACACATTGACAAGAGCTAATTTTTATGAATTTTCTTGGACAATATATAATGTTAACATTATATTGTTATCACTGATTAAAATTAAGTTAACATGAGTTCAGCCACCATGTTCTTAAGTAATTACAGTATGACATGTGATTGAATCAGACTCACAGTATGTGGCATATATCTCTCTCTCTGTTCCCCGTCATTCCTGACACTTACCACTGTAGCATGTAATAAGTCGAAATGTCTAAAATAACCCATTTAGGACGGGAACTCTTTTTGGGGTTCTTGTTGCTATGTACATGCTAACTGTAACTATCCTCTATCGGCCTCAGACCTAATTGGGATAAGGTCGTACCAGGTTCCAGGTAGCTGAACTGGGCCAGGGACTTCATGTCCAGATGCTCCAGGTCAAAGGTGTCTGCCTCTCTGCCTGCCAGGTCCCTCATCACATGCTTATTGACCATACACATGCAGCCCAGCTGCACCAGGGCACGGAACAACAGAGGAACCTACAAAAGAAGCCATGGTGACCAGAGGATTGCATTAACCACTCCACTGTGGTGCATGTGTCAATCAATTATCTTTGATACAGGAGCTAAAACAAATATTATTTATAATATAAATCTACAATCAATTAATCCTATAACGTAACCCTCACAGCTGGAGTGAAAAATGTTTCTTAGATCCCAATACAATATGTTACCTGTGTTTCATAGACACCCTCAATATCAGGGGCGGAGAGGTCAGCGTTAATTTCATTGATGTGCTCTTGGTACATGTCCTCTGGTACAGAATACTGGTACAGATAGTAGACCATGTTGGAGCGAGGCAGCAAGCGGTTCACCTGGAAGCATAATACGTCACTGTAACATAATCAAAGCTGCTGACAAAGAGTCCATTGTACTGTAGCATGATTACTTGCCCTACTGATAATACTAGCCTACTGCTAATTCATGACAAGCCTTTATGTGTGTACTTTTTTGTATGCGACTCCCTCCTCCTGCTTGGGGACTTTCTGATTGACATAGAAGACCCGCGGGATGTTGAGCTTCATGCAGTGGAGGTCATTTCCAATCACAGCCCATAACTTGTACAGACCCGGATGACTCGTCTCTGCAATCTGAAAATGGAGGGAAAAGGACAGCCAGTTAGAGACTTTAGAATACTACATGTCCAATTTACAATACAAGTCCCTTTTTAAACACACCAGTAGAGAATAAGATAAGAAATGCTTGACTCGGAGAGCACCGCAACGTCACCCGCACGGGAGTGCGATGTTGTTGTAATCATATCGTTACAGAGGATACAGTATCGATATGGCAGGCAATGCTGTGCATGACACAGCTTTAAAAACAAAAACAAAAAAAAGCATCAGTTTCTGCCCAACAGTGACGATGGTTAAAATCAATGGGTATTGCGATAAATATCACATCGTGGCCTCTCTATCGTGATACGTATCGATCGTGAGGTTGTAAGCAATACCCAGCCCTACTACAAGTCTAATTTACAATACCACTACAAGTCCCATATGTCCCATTTTGTCAGTTTACCTGTACTATCTGCCAGGGCATGTCCAGGATGCTGCGTGCCGTTCGGCGGAGGAAGCTACCGAGGCCTGTGGTCGGTCCATCTCTGATGAGACCTCCTCCTACAGGTTGCGCCTCTCCATCCAGTAACCTCCGTCTCTTCTTCTTCTCCTTCCTCTGTTTGAGCTGCAGCTCCCACTTCTTCTTATGGTAGCGCAGCCACACCAGACGCTCCTCCTGCAGAGAGACATGTGATGTTTTTCCCATGTTACTGCCCATGTTTTTGGGCTGTTGAGGGTGTAGGAAACAGTTGTTGGAGCGCCAGGTCGAGCAGCATGTAACACGGAATTGAACCCTGGTCTCAGCGGTGGTGGGCTAGTGCTTTACCTCTACGCCAACCAGACTACCGAAGTGTTTGTCTTTTGAATATTTATTGACATGACCTATTGGCACCTTTGTTCACTAGCAGTCTAGCAAGGATACATGTTTTAAATTAATTTACTGTGGATAATCTATTGGTTTTATAAATATATTATTTAACATTAAATATTTATTTGCTTCTGAGCTTGACATATTGAACAGGCTTGAAGTTTCCCCACAGAGTCAACTTGAGGGCAGTGCATGTACTATGAAGAAACACTACATTCAGAAAAGAGGTTAGGTTACAGTTTGCGATGCGTGCCTACCTGTGTCTTTCCCATAGGCGGTGGCGCTCCCAGGATCTCTCTCCAGGACTGGGTAAGCTCCATATCCTGAGATTCCACCTGGCTGTCCTCGCCCTGCGAGACACGCTTACGCTTGGTGGTTATCAGGATAGCTGGCTTGAGGGGCTTGGCTACTGGCATCCCAAAGTCCTCCATGTCTGCTGGCTCCTGGTGCTGGTGAACCTGAGACCAAAAAAAAAGAAATTTTAGATTAAAGTGTTATAGATAAAGTTAGTGTAGTCTGTGTGCAATGTGTACAAAGCATGCAGTATTTACCATATGCTGTTGTGTGTGAGAGGTGAACCTACCTGTCTCTTGCCCTCACTGGTGAACAGCTCGCTTATCTTCTTCTGTTTGAAGACGTCATTCTTCTCCAGGAGTTTCTTGTGGAGCCAGTCTGGGTGCCTCACTCTGGGCACAGGGTTCTTCACCTTATGATGAAAAGGACACAATCACAATATTTATATTAGGCTCATCTGCAGATAAAGACAGGCTGCTCAGTCGAGATCAATGAAAACCATTGTTGTGGTACTGGTTACCTGTTGCAGAGCTGCTGGTATAGTAATGATTTTCTGGATGCAGCTACCCAACCTCTCAATGTAGTAATTCCAGTCAAGGATCTTAGAGGATAATAGAATAACATTTACAGTAGCAAGAACAGGGAGTTAATTTTAAACAGATAATCAAAGGGACAAATTAAGCTACTTCTTTTGTATAATTTAAATCAGAATGAAGTTTAATTGTAGACTTACAGTGCGGATGTCCAATTCATGGAGGCCGGGCATCTTTAGCCACTTACGCAGAAAATGCTTCTTTACACTTGGCTCAGCTTGGAAAATAGCCATGGGAATTGCCCTGACAGAAAGACCATCAAGAAACAGAAGTCTCTTCTCTGGGACTGGTTCAATCGTCATCATTCATCAGGACGATGAACATCCATAATCATGTGATTGAATCGTTGAACTTGCAATAAAGATTGGGAGCGTATACATATCGGTGCAGACTTCATTTTCTTTATGTTAGTCTATTGTTTGTCCCACACCTGGACACATTTTATGTGCATGCATGATATCTCTTATCTACAGTACATACCTCTCAGTGACAGGGGATCCCTCTGGCTTGCGTGAGATGACAAAGCGACAGCTTAGGCCGGCATCCTTCACCATCTGGTCCCCCAGGAACTCAGCCAGCCTTTTGGCTGTGCTGATGGAGGTGGATTTCTGCTCTCCATAGTCCTCCAGCTTCCTAGACATTGAGCGGTTCTCTGAGATCAGCTCAAAGAGCTCTGCATCCGGCATATTGGCAGCCTGCACGCACACGTATTAAGAGTGAGAGATGTGACTTGACTTTATCCCTAATTGTATATGAACTACATGAACCCCAGTATCCCTATTCTGGGAATGTTGTAATAGGTGAACATTCTGCATAAACGGGAGAACATTTAGTGAAAATAGCCAATCTACAAGTTCACAATGCGTTACAACACAGCCCGTTGTGAGCTTGTAAATCGGCTATTTTCATGAAGACATTTGGTGTGGGCGGGAATAAAGGATGGGACCAAGTACAGAAAGTCAGCAAAACGACGTGTTATTATTAATTGGCTGTATTGTACCTTGCTATAGAGCACATCCAGCCAGTAGTCTGCCACTTTGGCCACAGATGCATAGACTTCCTCCAGATTGGTGCCTTTGAGGAAAGCCTCAAACACAGAGGACTGGAAAATCTTAATGAGCTGAAGCTCTCCTCTCCTCTTCACTTCAAAGCCCTTCAGCTCAGCCAAGGAGCCATCCTCATTAAACACAGCATACCTGGACAGAGAAGAGAGACAACACACAAATCAGCTCTATTGTCCATTGCTGCTCCTCATTAGCATAAGCAGTGTTCATTAATCATACCTTTTCTTCAGCTTCTTCCCTTCCTCCTTGGAGGCAGGCAGGATCATTGCCAGGTAGGGCCCGTCCACTTCAAAAAAGATGCTGTTCTCAGACCTGCTCTCGTAGATGAGGTTGACGGGATCTACCAGCTCCTGGTACTGGTCGTTGGTGAAGCCCTCCTTCACCAAGATGTTCAGCATGGCTCCTGGGTAGGAGATGGTCACCTTGGGCTTCTTCTCGTTGCTGGTCTTCACCACAACGTTCTCAGGAAATGTGTTGGGCAGGACACACCAGATACCGTCTGTGTCCAACTCAAGGGGCCGCCTGAGCCACGGAGAAAGTAGGAAAATGTGATTCGTGTTTCACTTTACATATCTGCACTGCTGTAAGTGGAAGCAAGCCTAAACAATGGATTTGCTTGACGAGCTTGTACATTTGACTCACCCTATCTGCTCAATGAGCTCTCTGGCCTGGGTGATGATATTTGCCCCAGTGAAGCACACAATGCCGGCCATTTCCATGGAGTACCAGCGTGCTCTGATGGGGAGGAAAACAAACATTCGCTATGGAGTCAGAAGCATAGCACTGCATACTGTACATCACTTAACACAACCTGAATCCCCAATCCCCATTACAGGTAAATGTCGAATCAGTGAATTCAGTAAAAGATTTCCAGAAAAAAAGTTAAGGTCTCGTACCCTTTCCTCATAACATAGCCATAGAAGGAGTTGAGGATACACTTGTGGGCCGTTTGAAGAGAATCATAGAGGATCTCCATGTTCTTACAGCGCTTTATCTCAGCAGCGTCTCCGTTGTCCTGAGCTACAGACAGCTTCTTCTTCCATACCTGCAAGAAGAACACTTGTAGCATGAGTAGTGTGTAGTGAAATGGAAGGGAGTCAGTGAAATATGTTATTGAGTCTACCAGCAGTTACTATAATTGTACAATGTACTCTCACTAAGAGTTACTTCTCACAGTTACCTTGTGAAGTCCCTTGAATTCATAGCGTCTGTCCCTGAAAGCTCTGACAGTGTCCACATAGAAGGAGTTCTCCCTCTGGCAGATGGTGGTGACTCTCTGCTCTAGCTTGGTGACATGTACCTTCTTATAAGCCCTCTTGCAGTAGTCTGAAACAAGACAACCAATATAGAGGACAAGTCGTAGGTGCCAACTCATATTAACAGCTACAGGCACAGACAGACATTGGCCTGGCCAAAAGTATACTTTGATACATTCACAGGATTTCAAAACAGAGGTAGTTGGAAGATTACCTGCTAAGCGTTTTTTCTCATGCTTTGCCTGATCCTCACGGTTCAGTGAGTGGAAGGCCCGAGGCGGACCGTTAGGAAAGAAAGGAGGGAACTTCTCTGACTCCAGTTGCTGCTGAATACGGTGAAACTCACTGCGGCTGGCTGGCACTGCAGACACAGGGAGAAAAAGTTATGAGCATGACCTTTTCTAGTTGCATATGAAGGAGCCTGATAATACAATTTAAAAATTAAAATAAACAATTCAGGACAGAAAAACAAACAGCCTGCATGTGAATGGTAGTTCAACCTGTAAATAGTTCTGCAATTATATTGCAAACTACCTTTTAATGTATTCCTTTGTTATGTTATTTATCACATATTGAACTTACTGATTTCCCCTCTCCACTGCCATGCCATTTTCCTCTGACAGGTGGCACCAGGCTTGTTGAAGTCACAGGCAGCACAAGTCACCTCATCAACAATGGCGGATGGCTGCAGAGGCAGAGAGTTACATTTTGCTACATTTGTTGCATTTCCATATTTCTACGTGCTCTCCTACGATGTGTACTTCGTTTACCTGCAGCCGGTTGGTTAGAATGATGTTGGGGTACATTGCTCCAACATCCAGATGGTAGATGAGGGGGCATTCTATCCTGTTTGGGACTTCCTTCAGGGAAATAAGCTTCTTCTTGATGTCTTCACACACCTGAGAAAACACCAGTTACCCCTTCAACCTGCAGTTGGTGTTCTTCACTAGGCCCCCACCACCAGTTCCCACAACAGACTATGCATGGCAGGAGCATCCACTTCACTGACTCAGGCCTAACATTGGCTACGTTTACATGGACAGTTAAATCCCCTTTTCATTCAGAATAAAAGTTAAATCCTATTAAAAGTTCTCATGTAAACACCTACAAAAACTTAAATCGGAATGAAAATGGTCAATCTGATTTAAACTTAGATCTGATGTAACGGTTTATTCCATTTTTAAATCCTATTGAAACAATTGTGGACTCATGTAAACACTCATTCGGATTGAAGTTCATTCTGGTCTTTCTGTGCATGCTTGTTTCCATGTAATTGGTATGGCTATATTATGCTCTTGTTTTGCGATTAATTATATTAAGAAATTATATTCTAAACCTCTCATAGGCTACAGGATAAATCAAATATAAAGTAATACGGCATAAAAGTGTTTTTCTATTATTATTTTGTTTTACTGAAATGTAGTGTAGTAAAAGTAAAACAATTGGAAAGTAAAGTAGAAATACCTCAAAATTGTACTTTAGTACTAAAGTAAATGTACTTTCCACCACTGGACGTAAACATATCCGCCCGCCCCCTATCCAATCAGAAGTCTTCCCAGCCCCAAACCTGATGTGGAATGAAATAATGGGATTTAAAAGTATTGTCCATGTAAACACTCATTCGGAATGACCTTTCCCATGTAAACACGCAGCAAAAAACATTACTTCTGAATTAATTCATTCTGAAGTTTTCATTCTGAATGAAAAGGCCCTCATGTAACCGCAGCCACTGACACATTATATCACACATTTAATAAAACAGGTAATAGTGCTGTATGACCTGACTATGAGCAGTGTTGATTTCGCTGACTAAAACTAAGACAAAACATGTTCGTCGACTACCATTTTCCACTGCCGAAAACTAAGACTAAGACTGCATATACTGACTGAATTGTCAGAAATTAGAAAGGAGTCAGAAGAAGCATGTTAGAAAGGGACAAATGGACAAGAGATCCAGTCGCAGCGCAATGCGTTTTGAGCTTGTAGATCGGCTATTTTCAGCAAGTGTAAAATCAGCCATTACGACAGCATCAACGCCCGCCAAAATACATTTTAGTCGACTAAATCAACTGTAGATTTAGTCGACTAAAACTAGACTAACACTAAAACATTCCAGGTGACTAAAATGTGCCTAAAATTTAATGAAAGCTATTCAAGAGACCATGACTAAAACTAAAATCTAAATGTGCCTCCAAAAACAACATGGCTGGGTTTCCCAAACGCATATGGTGTAAGACTTGTAGTGCTGCTCATGCTCAGATGCTCCTCTAGGCCGCACACAGAAGCTATTCTGAAATTTAATTTAATAATATTTGGACTGCTGGACAGCTGACAGTAGGCTCTCTTTGCTGGAAACCCAGCCATTGACTCCGAGGCCAAATCTTGTACAGTAACATTACGGAACAGATTAATCATATCATGGAACTTTTACTGACCTCATTGAAGTTGGTGACCTGCTCCAAGGGCACTTTCTCCTCTTCCTCAATCGCATGACGCATCGTCATCTCAACCCTATTCAGCAGGAAGTCAAATGCTGCTGGGTTCTGTCAACATGCAGCAGAAAAACATCATCACTGAGTGTCTGATGATCATCACCGAGTACAACCAAGAATGAGCAGGGAGAGGAAAAGGATTGCTTGTAATATCGATGTATAAAAACCATGGAGCCATGAGTGAACGGACTATGAAGGACTGAAACCACCTCAATATGGGATCCATTTCTCTCTGAATTGAATGGCCTGTGATGCTAAACGTGACCTGCCTGGTCTCAAAATAATGAAAAGAATTAAAAAAGGATAAAAATGAAAAAGAAACGGATTGCCTGTACCATTTTAAAACGACATGGGATGTCACTGCGGAACACTCCGGACTCTAGCGCCTCCACGTGACCCCCAACGTAGGTCTCAGAGTCCAAGACATGACCGTCATCTGTCAGCTTGTTGAAAACCTGCTCCTGTTTGTTGGGGAAGACAATGTTGGCATGGAAAGCCTGCACCATGAGCAACGCCTCGCAGAGCGTTCCAGAACCTTTACGCAGCACCTAAGTCACCGAAGCAAAAACAAAAGCACAAATCAAAACACAGAAAGTGGTGGAATATAAGTGCCTTTAATTTCTAGAATGTATTTATTTTTGTTATGAATTGCACATTAGACCAACCTCATCCGGCTCCATTGGAATGATGGTGCAGAGAGCGAATATGAAGGGGTGAACATATTTCATATAGAGGTAATATGTGGCCACAGCATCTGACACTGAGTAGGTGGCTAATGTCTGATAGGAAGAAGATAAATGTCAGTTAAAGCTGCAATGACTGCAACCCATTCACATCAGCCCCATCAATCCAGTCAATGAGCTTTGTCTGTACCTGTGGTTCCTCTGTCGCCATGCGGCACATCTCCTCAGGGTCCAGCTCAACAGGATCATAACTCAGCTTGGCCTTAGCAGCTGCTTTCAGGTTATGGCTGCCCACAGGCAGGTAGCTGTCTCGCTTGACCCACCTGGGACACAGGTAAGAAGCGATATAAAATTCAATAAAACTTCTAAACACAAATAATGATAGTTAAGGATTGATTTTAGACAAATGTAGCATGTTCATTATCATGGGCATACAAACCTTAGGCAGTCCATGTGGATGGCCTGACTCGCCTTGTACTCTCCCTGACTGTCCTTCTGGAAACCAATTTCCCTGTACATATTCAGTCCATGGTGGGCAGCCCTGGTCTCAACAAAAGGCCTTGAAAAATAGAGAAACAAGTGTTTTGGAGAAGATTACAATGGTGTCATCTTTAAACACCACTTAAGTCAGTTAACATTCAATTCATTAACTGTCAAGTATGAAATAACTTACCAATCAAAGAAGTCTCCATTGTAAGTTACAAAAATGTTTGGCTTGGTTTCCATAACATGATCAAAAAATCTCTGAATGAGTGCCGCCTGCAGCCAAAAGAAAAACAGTTTAAAATATATATATATATATATATATTTCAGGGTATAATAGCATTCCTACTACAGCTCTACCATATCAAATTCCACTGCTTACCTCATCAACTTCATTGAACACAGTGAAAGGTCCATCATATTCTGGCTTTGGGGTGAATTCAAAATCTTCAATGTCCTCAGAGACGATCTCTCTGTTTGTTATCAGAAAGCCCTTTATACAAACAAAATATGTTACGGGGTAAATATGCGATGACAGACATATGACACAAGTACAGAGGGGATTATGATAATTAAAGTTAAACAAACCTGCCCATCAATCATGTAGGATATCATCATAATCTGATCAGTCTCTGCATCTGGGAATTTTAGAGGAAGTTTGGTGGTTTCTATGTCATAAGCCAAAACAACAGGGTCCTAAAAAAGTAAAACAAAACAAATCACATAAATAAAATCAGCAATAATTAAGGACGGTTTACAGAAAATCTAATATGTGAACTCTGAGGAAATTATATAGTAGCCATTAGAACTTAGAACTGTATGTAGAAAAAAAGATGCATACTGGTCGCTCAACAAGGTCATCTCTGCGTACAATCTCTGGTGGATAAGCGCTGCCCCTGTATCGGACGTTGTACCAGTGGGCCTGAGAAACAAATGACGATTAGCGAGAACACCACTAACACTGAAGAGACATTTCTAGATCACAGAGTTAACGAATTTCCATCCGTTTTTACCACATGGATCTTGAGGTCGATGGACAGGCGCATATGGTAAGGCACGTCGTATTCTCTCATGTCCACTATGTTGTCTAACTGATCTGAAATCTTCTTGGATCTCCCGTCCTCATCTGCTGACATCACGTTTCCACCTGACAAGGCGCTGAAGAGCAGATGTTACATATATTTTAAGTTTATAGTATCAGGTATAAGGCCAAAAAAGAGAACAGAAACAGGGAATAATATAGCATGGGATGGGAATATTGTTGTATTGTATATTTCCCTTTCATTTGTACTATTTTCATGCATATAATTTAAGATAGCCAATCTACAAGCTCGTAGTATGTTGCGATGCGCTGTGAGCTTGTAGGTCTGCTATTTTCTAAAATTAAATAAATCAATAGAACCTTTAGAAAATGACTATATTACACATGTGGAATCATGACTATACTCCACATGTGGAAGTTTGGAATCCTCATCGTCAAACAGGCAGTACCTGGATAACATTGAAGTGTACGTGTCATTGGACTGGTCTCTCTCTTTGTTCTTGCGTACAGCAGGAGAGATCTCACGTTTGACCTTCATGAGGTCATCCAGTGTGTTGAAATACAGCTTGATGTAATTTCTCTTCAGTCCAACCAGATGGTTAGGCTATAGAGAACAGTTTTAGGTAATGTTTTGATAGATCACACACACACACACACACA
Source organism: Protomyctophum bolini (assembly GCF_963924005.1). Classification (NCBI taxonomy): domain Eukaryota; kingdom Metazoa; phylum Chordata; class Actinopteri; order Myctophiformes; family Myctophidae; genus Protomyctophum; species Protomyctophum bolini. Next base: position 25,300,723 of record NC_137867.1, on the reverse strand, counting down.
CACACACACACACACACACACAAAGTGTCTTACAAGAGTAAGACCAAACAAAGCAAGAGTATGTCATTATGACACTAAGGTACATGTATATTGTGATAAGGTATGAAGTAAGTTCACATAATTTCTGAGAAAATTGACAAAGAAATTACAAGGTTTTGATTTTAAAACAGTGACACAAGATTGCTTTAATGTTATAAACAATAACTAGAAATCAGTTAAAATGAATAGTAAATATCCCACCAGATCTAGGTCCTCCTTGGTGACCGCTTCCAACTTTGCCACTTTGCCATGGAACTTCTTGGACAAGAATGAGGTGACTTCTCTTTCACAGTTCTGAATTGAAAGTACAGAGCATTTGTTTGGTGTATTTTTCCTCTTAAAAACAAGTACAAAAAAAGAAGAGAAAAAAAGGGAAAAAAGACAGCCTTAAGAAATCTACTTACCTTTCTAGTGGCTATGTAAAAATATGGTTTAAAGTGGAGGCCAACCTAAAGGAAAAATACAAATCAAATACAAATGTTGAAAAAAAAAAAAATCCTGTTCATGTATTGTTACATAGCAGCTGTGCCTGTGTGTCTCTCACGACCTAATGTAACCACTTATTGATAACAAATTAATCTTTTTGCCAATATTATTGTCCCTCACCTTGAACCTGCTTCCATCTTCCTCAATGAAATAATAATCCACAGCACTGACCATTCTTTTATCATCATCCAGAATCTCTGTCTGAAAGTAGAATGAATAATGATATTTGGTGCTCTGCTCTCAAAACAGAAATCAATTTACTTTAGTAGAACATTATGCACCCTAAAATCGTCTTCATTTATTTATTTGTAATAAATAATATATGTGTACACTCACTGAGTTAAAGCATGCAATACTGAACAATGAAAATGCTAAATGAAATACATTATGCAAACACTATTTTAAGTCCTTTTACTTCCATGGAGAAACTTAGACCCTGGTTTGACTGGTTGGCAAGTTACAAGTATATTTGAAATGTTCATATACAGTTCCAGCCAGGAGGATTTGTGTCTGTGTCTGTGACGTGTTTGGAGAACTGTGGACCTACAGGGTGCATGTTGATGAGCCAGCCTGTCTTCTCTCCTGGTTCCTTCATCCTGTCGAAACCGAAACGCGCGTCCATCTCGTCAGTAAACTGACTGCTCTCCAACCGCTTGAGGGCGGCCGACCCATCATCCCTGGTTGAAAGAGATCAGAACAGAAATCATATCATCTCCTACATGGACGTCTAGTTTATGATCACATTGTATCATGGTCAAGAATAACGTCACTATGTGACAAGGGTTTAGTATGATATTATGAAACAATAATTCAACTATAAGCAAAGCGTCCTACTAATAGCCTGCCTGCGACACAACTTACTGTTGATTTTCTGAATCTCCTCCTTGTTGTCCGCGGTCAGCTCTCCACCTTCCACTAGTGTAACTGTTTTGAAAAACCATCTTGTACTGTGGCCTTGAAGTTATTCCACGAGAAAATATACTCCGTTGTTTACAGCCTATCTATAATTTGTCCGTTTTCGAGAAATATGTCAACACAGTACGATTTGACAGCTACGAGGACACAGACTCCAGACCCACACTGTTGTTGTGTGTTCTTACTTTGGCAGTTTGGCGCGCTCTTGCTGTTGCCGCGAGATCATGGGGTAGCTTACTAGCTTCCTGAGCGTAGCCCCTCCCTCTCTCCTTGTCACAAAGTGCACGTCATATTTTTGTCATGGTGGGGCATGTTTACTATCACCGATGGTGGCGATATTATTCACAGTCACACTCACTCGCTCACATAGGTTGTTTTTGGTAGTAGGACGCTGTGACATTTGCAGCTGCATTTATTATCATTATGTAAACAGTAATATCTTCCTAGTTCCTACAACAATGCAGTTCGGGGAGGCGTGTTTTAAACATTAATTACAGATAACGTATTGGAATTTGGACAAAGAGTTTGGATAAATAACAGGGGCGGTTAGAATTCCGTAGCGTTCGTTGGTAGCTCGTCTGGCTACATTGACTCAACATCAACAACGCGTAGTGACGTTTAATATCAATAAGTTGCTGGTGAGTGGACTGCAGTGGCGTTATTCATGTTGTAAAATGTATTGCCAAACAGCATCACTGCAAGGACTCGGAGACAACACAGAATGCATGCCTGTATTACCGTTATTATGCCTTAGATTGGAAATTATGTATGTGAGCCAAATTAATAGTAAAAAAAAAAGAGGAATACAAACAGACGATTATGTCCTAAATAGTATGATTATTTCGTTCCGTGGACTTGTTTAGTTATATTTGTTTTACATGACACACGCCTTCCAATTCTTCCTCTTGGGTTGTTAACTGTGATGTGATCTTTGTGAAGTCCAGTTGCAGCTGTTTAAATTTAGTTTAACTTAATAATTGTTTGCTTTTTTGTAGATTCACTAAAACTGTTGGTGTTGCACTAAGTGGTTAGTTTAAGACATGAGAGGCATGATCAGCTATTTAACAAATGGCACATTAATAATAATAATATATACCTTAACACTATACTTTATGGGAAGTAACCTTTAAGTAGCTAGGCCTATTTGTTTTTCTACGTGATTGCATGCAGTATAATAGGCGTACGTTTGCCTCACATTTTGAAGTCATGCCCTTTCAAATAAGTGCTGTAGTGTAGTGTAGAGAAGTACCAAGGGCATGCTTATGCCCTTGCAGCTTATCAATGCGTTTTGCAGCTTATCAATGCATTTGCAAGAGTAAGACAGATATCCTGTTTCTGGTAGTTGTAGTGTGAGTAATTGAGTATTATGTGTTTTGCCTGGTAGAACACAATTTTCCCCAATTTAATATTTCTGTCTTATATGCTGCTTTCAAATGCTGTAGATGTTTTAATGTGGATGCTTGTGCCCCCTCTTTCCCACCCCACTCTCCTCCCCCTCACTGTCGACCTTTACCCCACATGGCAGTCCTCTTGTCAGCTGTCCAGAGACTGTTTACTGGAGTAGCCTGTCCTGGCAGCACTTTGACAGACTGCGTAACTGTCTTCATCTACTGACACGCTTAATGCATAGTTACAATGCAAATTATAGACTGCATAGGTTTCCCATTTGCCTATGTTTGTTTAATGTCAGAATTGAATTAATTTAATATAGGTAATCTTTCATGAAAGTCATGCTACTTTCCTTGCTTGTACATAATATAAACTGTATATTTGGGTGTGGTGTGGGTTTACAAAGGGGATGTACCCTGCATATTAACCACTTTCAACCTGGTGTTCCTATTTTGGGCATGCCATTATAGGCAAACTGTTTTAAAAATGTTCAAAATAGTGAAAATGTACATGTTGTGAGCTTGTAGATAAACTATTTCCACTATTTGTTGCATGTCCAATTAATAGGATTGTGGTTAAGACATGTGCTTAATAATGCACCAGTCTTGGGTATGATTAGTCTACTCAGCATTCCTGTACCTGAGATTTCTGACCTCTTGTCACTGATCCAGGGAAATGTCTCCCAACTCCTTTGTACCCAGTGTAGAACAAGCCGAACAAGCAAAAACGAATTGCTCTAATCTAAGAATTTCTTCACTTGTTTATCTTCAAGTGTGGGGGAGGTTGAGGTGGGGGGAGGTTAATGTTATCGCTTATCTCACTGACTCATAAAATCTTGACTTTGTTCTCATTGCAGTCTTAAAAGGATGTCTGCGAATGCTCCTGGTTGTAGTTTTGGGATTAAGCCTGCTGATATTGTGGCTTCTGAGAAAGACTAGTAAGACTGCCATAATGCCAGGAAAAGGAGAGGAATCTTCTGGCTGTGGTACCGCAGCTACCCATGTGGAGGCGCCCACCCCTTCTCCAAAAGAACCTTCCAGATCTACCTCAAATGACAGTGAGGAGAACTGTCCTCAAGCCAGAAGTACCTCAACACCGGACACTCAACCTTCACATGCCGCTTCTGAGGCGATGCCAGAACAGCTGTTAGCATCACCTGATACCTGCCAGACCCCACCTGAAGTCACCATGGCCAAGGCCAGTGCACTGAGTACAGGCCCCAGGAAAAGGCCACCCCTCAAATTCATTCTCGGAGCGTCAGAGGACAATTCTTCAGATGAAGAGACTGTGGTCACCAAACCTCCAACTGGTGCATCTCAGCAACCGACCACCAGCTCCACTGTCCCTCTGCAGTCCTTCCCTGCAGCATCAAAGACCACCTCATCAGGAATAAGGTAAGGATTCACATACAGAAGCTTCTCATTTTAAAGTGAACTTCATGACTTAGATCAGGGTGGAATTTTGCACTATCCATGAATAGAGAACATATTGTAGTGGCCAGTCTAGAAGATGCAACTGTGGCAAGTGAGTAAATAGCTGAATTAGAGACATGTGGTCACTTGGTGTGCCTGAGTGAGATGTGCTTACTTTACTGGGACAGTAGAGTGCGTTGTTGCTCAGCAGTCCATTGTTGGATGTCCATGCAGCCACGTTGTCATAGTGCTCCCAAATGCCCTGTCTCCATATAAGCTGCCTGTGATCAGCTGACCTGTGTTATTGTTGCATGCCTCACAGCCCTGCACTATTATTGGAACAAGTGACTGCCTTTGACTTTGAAAACTGTGGTCTCTGTCCAGGACACAACACTGTTCCATGATATGCAATAATTATCAAACCTCTCCTCAGATTGTCATAATTGCACCTAATTTCTGTAGCCAGAGTAATGACAGGTTTACAGGATGGATGTTCAGGTAGTGGGTCGCTAAGTAACGGACTTCACATTGTTTTATCTGACTTGACATGTCTGTATTAACAGTACGGAAAGGTAAGAGTTTTTATTTATTTTTGGGGCGAAGTGGCCTATCCTTATCTGCATGTTTGTTTTTAGGGTAATAATCTTTTGATGAGTCCACCTTTTGTATTAAGAACCTCAGGCTGCTTGTGGTCATGCATGCATACAGCTTGCTCCAATGTGTAAAATGAAACCTGTTTGTTACTCATAATAAACTTAACTTGCAAATTAAGGGTTTGGCTTTAGTCTTAATAAACTTTAGTCTGATTATTTTCTCAACTGGTGAAGAACAGCTGACTTTTGTCAGGTTAGAATTCCTGATGTGGTTGTTGGCAAGTTTGTGTTCATAGCCTGATACAGTCACAGTGTTCCATGCCATTTCCATGTGGATCTGTTGGAACAGGATATTTTGCTTTACACATGGGAGGGGAGAGGGGAGGGACTGCTTGAGAAGAAGGAACTCATGGAAGTCTCTTTGTTGATTCTAGATTTTGTTTTAGCAAACTGCATTTTTAAGTGTGCATGAAAATCTGTCATGGAGGGAGATGGCAATGCAGTTCTCAACTGGTTTCAGTATCTCAAGAGGTTAGTGCTGTGATTAGATCTTTCTTTGTTATTTGAAACTCTTGCTCCACTTTTTGCACGTTTCCGATTTGAAATTTAAATAATACAAAAACAAAAAAGGGAAGTTTGAAACCTGAGCATATGAGCAGTTTGTTCTTATCTGTTTTTGTTTGTTGCTAAGGAGGACTTATGTAGTAACATTTTATGCATGGTGTTAATTTGGCTATACTATAGTTACGTAACTGTGCAGGACTCGTCTGGAAATACCCCCCTCTCCCCGCCCTGCTCAAAGCAGTTTCTTTCCAGCAATGACTTAGTTCTGTTATCATAAAGGAATCTGAACAGTTTATTTAGATGTTTGATCATTAAGCGAGTATCTTAAAGACTTATTTTCTGATAAAAGATGCTTGTGATTTATTTGTATTTTTAGAATATAACATCCAGAGATTCCAGAAGGGAACCAAGTAAAAGTCACACAGGATTAAAAAACAGAGTAGTACAGTATAATGTCAGGCATCTCCATATTTGGACAATATTTCAACTTGATTTGACCGCTATTGACTTCCAATACATTATAAAGGTTTAAAAAGGGATGTGCCGATGAGCCATTTTGGCCGATATGGATATCCGATATAATTAATTGCTGTTATGGCCGATAACCGATATTACCAATGTCGATATGATCTCATTCTGTATTGAAAAATTATAATAATTTTGTCCATTCTGAAAAATACGTAACAGGGTATCTGCACTGCAGGTTTAGGCAAGTCAGATTTAACTTAAATACCTATTTATATTTTTATATTGTGAGCTTGTAGATCTGTTCAAGCTGTTACTTTGGGCTTGTTTATCTGTAAAGACAAACTGATTAATCGGACCGATTAATTAATCGGTCTGATTGATTAATCGAACCGTTTCGGTTTGCCGATTAATCTCCCATCAATAAAACATATTTGGGGAAAAAATAAAATAACGTCTAAAGTTCAAATCATAATGTTGCTTACCCACAATATACTGTCGCAACACAAGAGGTGTTTTAGTGATAAGTTCCAATTTCTACACAGTGGTCGTCTGTTCTGGCGCAGCTTTGAAAGGAACTAGGTATATGGAGCGATATCTACTGTGGTATTGCTTGTGTTTTGTGCATGGATTCAAGCACCTTGGTAGAGCTGCGAAGTAAAGTTAGGACAGTTCTTTTTCTCTTTCATAGTTTGGGTGATAACAAAAGATTTTCTCACGTTCCCCACACAGTTGCACTACTGTCTATTCTTGTGTATAAGAAAAAGTATAACTCTGGCTTACCAGTTCATATTGACAATACCAATCAGATGACACTTTTAATCCTGCAAGAATCTTTTACCAATTTACCAGATGATCCATGACTTATGTGTCGCGACCCCCAGGTTGAGAACCCCTAGAGAAGGGGTTTTCAACTAACCTGGTGGAGGGGGGTAATTAATTAGTTCAAATTTAATTAAATTATTGAACTGAGATATGCTAGTGGTCCAGACTCCAGAGCTCTAGAAAGATTGAGCACCACTGATCTATTCCTCTCAGATGGTTGCCCTGTTCTCCTAACTTTCCATATTAAACTCAGATTCATTGCAAAGCAGATACATGCGATTGATTATATGGGCACATTTCCTAGTAATGGTGACTCAAATTCTAACTCCCTTTACCGTGTCCGACTTCCCAGTAACTGACAACATGACTCATTTTATACAGGTCATTTAGTGAACTGTTTCTCAACTAGTGGTCAATAAGAAAAAAAGATTCACTTTCCTACATTGCTAAATGCATGGTCAGGGACCACATGTACTACCGTCACGGACCACCAGTGGTCCACGGACCACCAGTTGAAAACCCCAAGTCTAGAAAGATGATGTCAAGATGACATCAAGTCACATCATCATCATACCCTGAAGTTATGCGGGAACGCCTACAACTACTTTATGTCCTTGACAGCCCATACATCCAAACAGAAAAGTCCTATCTGATTACATTAAACAACGTTATACTCACTTTGCCACTCACTTTATGCATGCACATACCCTCTATAGACTGACAAAATCTGGATCAATTAATCAATTAGGGGACGAGACAATATTCTAGGTGGTGATGGGCCGATGGTTATGCTTTAATGTACATGATATCATGGGTAGAAGTATAATAACACTCAGGTCGGTGTTACGCTAGTTCTGCCAGGAGAACAGGTCTCAAATCATAATTATACTTATACATGGTGCTACAAGGACAAGCTGAACCATAACAAGATAGGCTGTACCAGAACAATAGCTATCAGGACTAGTGGAGACATCTAGTCTCTTACAAGATACCAAATATTATACAAGTACAATAAGTTATGGTAAAATATAAAGGTTTGTTATAATCAACCATAATAACTATTTAGTATAATTAATAATTATTCTGCAATACCATCACTTTTGGTTTCAAAGCAATTTGAAGCTTTTTTGTTCAATCTAATTGGATGAGTAGAGAGACTGGTCATTGTATGACACGGATAAATACAAGGAGCAACAAAGACATTAAGACAATTTGAACACTTCTTTCAACCAAAATCATCATCATCACCAAAATGTTTGATCAATGGTCATTACAATATTAACCAAAATAATCTGGATTATACTTTTAGCCACAATCGTGCAATGCCTGTTTTTGCAGACAATACATTAATGTTTGATTGGTTGATTTTTTCATTTTGATGCCACACCCAAGAGTCTCAGGCTTGGTTTTGCCTAATCTCTGTGGGTAACAGTGTATTGCCAATCAGATTACAGTAGTAGCTAGGTTTGTGCAGATAAATCAAGACTGAACTGGCAGCCCCAATTAGGATCGTCCTCTGTATAGACTGAACTTTGACTTTCCCTACTGATTTCCATTACTGTTGTTTCCTTGTGGTAGTTTAGCAGTTCATCTGTGTCAAAGTATTGCTACAGATCTACGGCCGGTGCTCATAAGCCTAGATGTAGGCTAGAGGTATCGTGCACTCAGATTCTGCTGCCATTTACTCATTCTTGGATCTGACATTATGGATGCAGATATTCAACGTATGATGATGTGAAGGTTAGTTTTAGACTAATGTAGGCTTCAGCATGTACTGTATGCTGACTAGAATATGTCTTCACTGTGTATATTAGTATCTTTTTTTTCAGGTGCTCAATCCATAACACTGCTTTTAACCCTGTTAAAAGTTTGTGCTTTCTCACAAACTGCCTTCAGTTGGAACAAACTAAAGAGCACCATACTGTACATTTGAACTCTGTTGCTGTTACAGCAGTTCAAAAGCCTGATCTCACAGCTTGTTAATTTTAATTGGAGGTTGTTTTAACCTCTGACTTTAATAATATTTTCTTTTCTTTTTTTCTTCTTTTTTGCATGCCAGAACAGTCTTATAACATATCTTTCTTAATTTTCAATCTTGCCTTAATGTTGTGAAGTTTTTCTATTTGTATCTTTGTTTTTATATAATGATATCCTGTGCATTTGATTTATTATTGAATCTTTGGTCCCTTTTAAACTTCTGTAATTCGATACTATTCCTGACTTTTTTCGAAGAGAAATAAAAGTTAATGATGATGATGACCTGGTGAACAACTCTAGGTCTAGCATGTCTGGCCTGCATCTGGTGAAGAAAGGACGAGAACATAGAAAAATGGATCTCCAGAGAGACTTCACTGTGGCTTCACCTGCCGAGTTTGTTACCCGCTTTGGAGGCAACCGTGTCATTGACAAAGTAAGAGACTTGGATGTCATACTGTAGATGCTGTTGGGTAGCAAGAGCATTACAACAGTAAATGATACCCTACCTCAAAAACCCTGTCTTTCTCAGCCAAATCCAATGCTTTCCTTTTTCTCTGTTATAGGTACTAATAGCCAACAATGGTATAGCAGCAGTCAAATGTATGCGTTCCATTCGTCGCTGGTCCTATGAAATGTTTCGCAATGAGAGGACCATCCGTTTTGTCGTCATGGTTACCCCTGAAGACTTGAAAGCCAATGCAGGTCACTTAGTCATTTTTATGTAATTTGTTTGTATGTAAATATTGTATGTATGTGGGTCAGGAGGAGAGGGAGAGAGGGAACGTGTTTGAGTCAACTCAGCTGTATTTATTTATGATAACCATTGACTTATTGTAGACCTGCAGTACCTACCATAACAAATTCTGTGTCTGTCTCTTTTTTGCCCCATAGAATACATCAAAATGGCAGATCATTATGTACCTGTTCCAGGTGGGCCCAACAATAACAACTATGCCAATGTAGAACTAATAGTGGACATTGCCAAGAGAATCCCAGTACAGGTATGTAGTCTGTCTCCATCATGTTTCTACTCCTGTTATACTTTCAGAATCAGCTTTGTTGTCACATCACAGTGGGGGCGCAGTCGCGTTAGCGCTGTCGCCTCACAGCTAGAAGGTCCTGGGTTCAATTCCCGCCGGGGACACTGTGGCCGCTGGGGGCATGTTCTCTCATCCACGTCTTCAAGTTCACAGCGCCCAAAAGGGCCTTTCTGTGTGGAGTTTGCATGTTCTCCCCGTGTTCCTGAGGGTAGATACCCTCTCAAAGAACACGCAGTAATCCTTGTCTCTATACTGCCTCCCCCTGGTCAGTCTGATGTCGAGGAAAGGAACTGGTTAGAATAACGTGTTCCTTCCACACGCTACATCCTACGGGGGAAACTCACCCCCTGTCAAGTGATAAGAAGCGGTCTGCTCACTCCTCATGCATTGAAGGATGCATGAGTTCAGTTCGAGGATGTCCCCAGGTTGGCAGAGGGAGAGTAGCGCCAAGGATTACAGCTTAGGCATTGACACCGGGTGAAAAAATGGGTTACAAAAATCGTAGGATCATTTATTTTGGTTAAATGGGTGGAATTCGTTTTTTGTGTATAGTTCCCCTCGTGTGGTATAACTGGTCCGCACCTGTTACGACCCATGTCTAGGGAAAATGGGGTACATAACATAAAGTGACAGGAAACCTCACTCAAAGTTGAAAAGATTGTACTTGCTCTCTTCAAAAAAAGTCTTACAGAGTTACAAGGGTTTGTTCACAGACTGGCTCATTCACATTGATGGAAGTTAATCGACTTTCAAATAGATAAGCAATCATTTATAATAGAGGATCAATAGTAGACAATATTATAAATAGCTGAGTGGCACAATATAACTTGCAGTGATGTGGTTTCCCTCAAAATGAAATGGAGAGACAAAAACAATAAACTTAACCTAACTAAACCTAACAAAGCAGACAAGATGGAAAGCTACAACTAAAACCTAACGTTCCTTCCCGAAGGGAACTAACATAAAACGAAAGGAAAAGTACCGGTAACTTAACCAACACACAGAAAAGTACAACAGCTAGTGCCTATAGGTTAGCGGTGTCATCATTACAAAAGTCATCTCAAAGTACAACATGCTGAATGACGTCTTAGGCGACGACTCTGGCCACGAGTCGTCACATGACCGGTCTGGCCAATGAGGTGGGATCAACATCTCACAAGGTTTCCACTGGTTCTCGCGAGGTATAGCGAGCGAGAAGGGACATTCTTTATCTGGACTTGAGAGAACAGAATCAGTACACACAGCAGCTACCAGGGCTGCTGACAGTCCTAATACACACTTAGCTCCATAGCTGTAAGGAGCAAACTAATCTAGCGTAAATATATATATGGAAATCATTGATATCAATGAGGTCATTGGTACTGGTAGGCAGGTGATCTGTCCATAGTCTATATATTATGAGCATTAGTAAGAAGAACCAATAATTGAAGATGAGGTTGAAAATGGGTGTTTCTTTAATAAATTACTTATTTTCAACTAACGTATGACATGTTAGTCTTTGTCCGATTGGTGCCTAGTGGAAACTGTCGTTTATCGCTTCTAACAGGCCGTCTGGGCTGGATGGGGTCATGCCTCGGAAAATCCCAAACTGCCTGAACTGTTGAACAAGGCGGAAATATCATTCATTGGTATGTTCCACTCTCAAAAGGCACTATATAATATTTTTTATTTGTTAATTTGCTTTGTTTAAACCTGTTGTCTAATCATTTTCAGGGCCGTCCAGTAAGGCCATGTGGGCTCTGGGTGATAAGGTGGCTTCCTCCATCGTGGCCCAGAGTGCTGACATTCCCACATTGCCGTGGACTGGATCAGGTGACGCACTATTCAGCGTATTATCTCAGTTGTGTCATACTGCCTAGAGCCATACTTTTATGGTTATACAATGGAGTCGCGTGCCGAAAATAGCCGATCTACAAGCTCACAACACGCTGTGGATGCAACGCATTGTGAGCATTTAGATCTGCTATTTTCACAGTACGGCATTACACAGATCACACCAATGATGTATGTAAACTTGCTGTGTGTTATGTTCTGAAATTACATGAATCATATCAGTGCGTCTGTAGGTGTCCAAAATAAGGTTTTGCAGTGATATACTGTATATGTCAGCATTTCCATTTTCTCACCTTGCATTTGTTTGTGCTCCAGGTCTGAGGTTGGACTGGCCAGAAGAAGACCAAACGCAAGGCAATGTAATCAGTGTTCCTCCAGAGGTCTACGCTCAAGGCTGTGTGTGTGACGTAGATGAGGGTTTGGTGGTAAGGATTATAAGCAAAGATATCCAGGCTTGAGCCATTCCTTATAACCTATGGGCTGTATTTTGCGTGTCTTAAGTACCAGGTCTTATTACCTAACTTGAGTAAACTAAAGACCTGGAGGCGTGGTCAATGCCATTTGGCTATTCTGAGTGGCCAAAGAGCATTGATCACGCCTCCAGGTCTTTATTTGACTCAAGTTAGGTAATAAGACCTGGTACTTAAGACACGCAAAATACAGCCCTGTATATCCTATATTACTTCTTATGGGATACATTCTGTCTTTTTGTAGATAAATTTGCATATATGTGCTTTTTCCATGCAGGATGCTGAAAGAATTGGTTATCCGGTTGTGATCAAGGCCTCTGCGGGTGGAGGTGGGAAGGGCATTCGGAAGGTGGAGAGTGCTGATGATTTTCCCAACTTCTTTAGACAGGTTTGTCTTCTTTAGACAGGTCATCTTAATGCTGCTTCTCAGTTAAGTATTTTGGATTTGTTTGTATTTTGGTGATAATGGACCTGAGGCCTGTTTCACGAAACTTGGATTAACTAATCCAGGATTTAGGCCAAAACCAGGCTTTTTCAATCCTGGTCTTTACAGCCTGGTTTATTCCGTTCCACTAAAGCCAAGCGAGGCTCAGAATTGGCGGATTTGGCGAGCCGGGATCAGCAAGCCTGGCTGAATAGATAGCCTGACTTTTTGTCTCTAGACCCATTCTGTAGAACACAGATTTACTGATCCTTCTTCTTCATGCGGTATTATGGCAGTTTGCATCCTTAATAGTTGCATTACTGCCCCCTTTTGTATATCTCAGTATCTTTACTAATCTATTCAAGACTTACTGATACAAGGACTTAAGCTTCTAAAATAAATACTGCTGCTGTAATTAAAGAGAGAACATACTCTCAATAGTGGATAGACTGAATGATTAACTACCCCAAAAATATAGTTTACATTTTACCACTACTATTAACTTAAAACAGAATTCTTAATATTGTAAGCATAATGATATTGTCGCATTGTGATATTTCGCCATAACTCCCTCCTCTGAGGGAGCTACCTTTGGGGAAGGGGGTTGTTGTCCAGACAGGGGCCAGACTGGTGAACTGTGGGTCATGGGTTCAATAGTGGGTGAAACGTTACAATGGTAATATGTTGTAAAACAATGAGTAATGGTAATATTTAGTGGTTTTCACTTTTACAAAAAATATATATAATATAATAATATAATATAATATAATAATTATTCTTAACCGTGCACTTGCACAACATCAAACCTATTCTGGGGAACATTCACCAAAAGCAGCTGATCTACAAGCTCACAAGCTGTCATGATGTTGTGCAGCCTATATATATATTTTGTTTATTTGATTTTATATAGTGCTTAAATTAGTCCTTTAATGCAGACCGATACAAATAAGGCAACATAAACCCATAATAATTGAATAAGTCTGGAAAACATCATTGTTTGTGATCAGTTTGACTGCTTAAGTTAAATAACTCAGAAACTACAAAACATTTCAAAGTAAAAGGTTCCAGCATCTGTCTGAGTGCGAATGGAGTTTCTAGGTGAAAGTGATTTTTTTGACATGCCACTATCTGCCTATAAATGTCTCAAATTTGAAAGCACTATATTTCTAAAACTATGAAACATTTCAAAGATTCCTTTTCAGGCAAATGTCCACCGTAAGATGAACCAAAATAGGTTTGAATGGGGTTTCTAGGTGTAAGTATGTAGGACTAGTAGCATGCCAAAGTTTGTGCTATTGCCATTGAGAATGCATTGGGCGTTTAATGAACAGTAAAGACATCAGGATTAGGTTAAACCTGGCTGTTAGCCTGGTCCGGAGCAGGCTAAATCCAAAGCATTAGTTTCCATGGTAACTAATGTAGCATCACTTTCATGAAACCGAATCAAGCCTCAACATATCCAGGTGAACTGGTTAAATTAATCTGGCAAGATTAACCAGCTTTCATGAAACCGGTTAATCGCTGATCCAGGATATATTAAGCCAGGATATGTGTTAAATCTAAGTTTCGTGAAACAGGCCCCAGAAGATCTGTAGCGTTTCTCTCTCTCTGGCTTACACTTTGGCTGCAGGTTCAGGCTGAGGTGCCCGGCTCGCCCATCTTCATCATGCAGCTGGCCCAGCATGCCCGCCACCTGGAGGTCCAGATCTTGGCTGACCAGTATGGCAGCGCTATCTCCCTGTTTGGACGAGATTGCTCTATCCAGAGACGGCACCAGAAGATCATTGAAGAGGCTCCTGCCACTATAGCAGCTTCCTCAACATTTGAGCAGATGGAACGGGTGAGCTGCTTTATGGATGTTATGTGCAACCTCAATAAACTGTAATCGTTTAGATATTCCGAGATCATCTTCATATTCTTACAAGTCTGATGCCTCCTCTATGTTCTAGTATGCAGTTCGACTGGCAAAGATGGTAGGCTATGTGAGTGCAGGAACTGTAGAGTACCTCTTCTCGGAAGATGGAAGCTTCCACTTCCTGGAGTTGAACCCACGCTTGCAGGTTGAACATCCCTGTACAGAGATGATAGCAGATGTGAACTTGCCTGCTGCACAGTTACAGGTAACTTACCCTACTGGGTAGGATAATGACTCCATAGGAATGAAAATATGTCATGATGCTATGAATCACTCTCCTGCAACTGACAGTGCACATAGAGTTTCACACCTGCATCATTTTAATTCACTGTTTAATTTCTGCTAGATTGCGATGGGCATTCCCCTCTACAGGATTAAGGACATCCGCTTGCTTTATGGAGAGGCCCCATGGGGTGACGGCACCATAAACTTTGAAGCTCCAGAATGCATCCCATGTCCAAGAGGGCATGTCATAGCTGCTCGCATCACCAGCGAGAACCCCGATGAGGTGGGACCCACAGTTTTAGCATGCAATACCTAGGTTATTAGTAGGTTATTAATTATTATAATATATTTTGTAATGGCTCAGACCACTGATCTCAATGATCTGTTCTTGTGGTCGTCACTTACAGGGGTTCAAGCCCAGTTCAGGTACTGTCCAGGAGCTGAACTTTCGGAGCAGTAAAAATGTCTGGGGTTACTTCAGTGTTGGGGCCACAGGTGGCCTACATGAGTTTGCAGACTCCCAGTTTGGACATTGCTTCTCTTGGGGGGAGAACCGTGAGGAAGCTATTTCGTGAGTCTCTTTATTGTTCTGTTGCTGCAACAATATCTAGATTAGTTGCTATTGTGAGTGCTTCATGTAATGTCTATTTTGAGCTAATAAGGCAATTACTGTAGGCAATATCTGACCATGATGAAACAACTGGCTACGATATTATAGAGCCAAACCGATATCTCAGCCATTATTTGATGTTTTTGACAACATAGATTATGCTGTTATGCAGCCAACGTGTCCCAATTATTTTACCTTGTTTTTCAGAAACATGGTGGTTGCCATGAAAGAGCTGTGCATCAGAGGAGACTTCAGGACCACAGTTGAATACCTCATAAAGTTGCTGGAGACGGAGAGCTTTAGAAACAACGACATCGACACTGGTTGGCTGGATCAACTCATTGCAGAGAAAGTGCAGGTAAGTTACTCATAAGGCAAATGTTTTTTATTTAAAGGGGATACAGTATAACTTAATTTTATGTTTTATTAGTCTCTTGGTTTTATGTGATGTCATGAGCCAACTTCTCTTTCGGTAGGCTGAGAGGCCAGATACCATGCTGGGCATCGTCTGCGGGGCATTGCACGTCGCTGATGCCAATTTTAGAAAGAGCATGTCTGACTTCCTGCATTCACTGGAAAGGTCAGGAACATGCCATTTCCCCTTCACGCTTTTATGTGCTTCGAATGTTACAGTAGATCTTTTCCCTAAAATCAGATTTTTATACCTCTGCAGGGGCCAGGTGCTACCTGCGGACAGTCTGCTCAACTCTGTAAATGTGGACCTGATATATGAGGGGGTGAAATTCTGCCTCAAGGTATCTGAGACTTCCAACTCGTCCAGTCTGTTCTGTTCAACTCCCCTGTTGCTTTATTTTCTAAGCAATAACCTCTCGACTGTGTCCGTGGTCCCGTTAGGTTGCTCGTCAGTCCCCAACAACCTATGTCCTCATCACGAATGGTTCAGACATAGAGATCGATGTCCACAGGCTGAGTGACGGTGGCCTTCTGCTCTCCTATGACGGCAGCAGCCACACCACCTACATGAAGGAAGAAGTGGACAGGTGAGGCTGTCTACTAGAATCAGGATGGGACTGAAAACACGGTGGAAGAAGCAGTAAAGTTTGTGTTTATGTAAAGTGTACACACAAACTGATCCATTCTGATCCTGCAGCTACCGCATCACTGTTGGCAACAAGACATGTGTGTTTGAGAAGGAGAAGGATCTCACAAAGCTGAGGTCACCCTCTGCTGGTAAACTGCTACAGTATATGGTTGAGGACGGAGGCCATGTCTCAGCGGGATACGCCTATGCCGAGATTGAGGTAAATGAGAAATTATTTGGTAAAACAATCTTCAGCCATGTTTCTTTTCCATGTGCTTTAATAGACTTGCTCTGTTTTGTGGATTTAGGTGATGAAGATGGTGATGACCCTGACTGTGCACGAGCATGGTTGTGTCCACTTTGTAAAGAGACCTGGGGCGGTGCTGGAGCCTGGCTGTGTGGTGGCCAGTATGGAACTGGATGATCCTAGCAGTATCCATCTGGCAAGTTTACCCCCACATCACCAGCTGTAGTGTGCACATGAATGATATTACTCAGGAATTCATAGTGGTGTTTGTCAACTACACAAGCCATTTTGAACTCTTTTAGCGCCACCTGGTGGTTTGCCACCGAGGCCCATTATAAATAAAAGAAAGAAAATGTAATTTTATTGTGCATGTCATGTGCATGTCAAAATATGGATAAAAATATAAAATAAAAAAATAATATAATATAATTTATTTTGTTTTTTCAAGAAATCCGTCTTATCGTCCTTGGCAATCAGTGCATAATTGGATTCATCTCGTCTTGTCGTCCCTGGCATTTAAACTTAAAAGCCTGTGTTTGTTTTTTCCTAATATAATATATAAATCCACTGGCTGGTCTTGTTTGAAAAAGCTAGTTTAATGCCACATGTTATCCATGGCCGCCCTATACTGAATTCTCTTTTTTTAATATTTTTTCCTGTGTGTTCTGCTGTCATAGGTGGAGCTTAATAGTGCGTTACTACCACCCCAGCCGCCAATGCCCATCATGGGGCAGAAGCTTCACCAGGTGTTCCATGGTGTGCTAGAGAACCTGGTTAAAGTCATGGATGGTTACTGCCTTGCTGAGCCCTACTTTAGCAACAAGGTAAGTAACTTGGTTAAAGTCATGGATGGTTACTGCCTTGCTGAGCCCTACTTTAGCAACAAGGTAAGTAACTTGGTTAAAGTCATGGATGGTTACTGCCTTGCTGAGCCCTACTTTAGCAACAAGGTAAGTAACTTGGTTAAAGTCATGGATGGTTACTGCCTCGCTGAGATACTTTAGCAACAAGGTAAGTAGGAATCTTTCTGCTGTAGATTTTTGAATGAGGTCTGCTTTCTTTGTCAGTTACATGAGGAAGTTATGATTTTCTGTGCAGCTGAAGCAGTGGGTAAATACCCTGATGACGACGCTAAGGGACCCTTCCCTCCCACTGTTGGAACTCCAGGAGATCATGACCAGTGTGGCAGGTCGCATCCCCCCAGCTGTGGAGAAGGCCATCCGTAAAGTCATGGCACAGTATGCTAGCAACATCACCTCTGTCCTCTGCCAGTTCCCTAGCCAAAGGGTGAGGGTTTCATATTGAAGAAATACTGTCTGATTTTATATATACTGGTAGATTTCTAAGGAGACCCGATGCCCAAAGATGGCATCACAATGTTGATTTCCCTCTCTATCTCACAATGCAAACAGTCCAAATGTAAACCACTTTTGCTAATATAAAAACCATTGCATGGGGTGCATTCTTATGCTTATAAGTCCATTATAGTACATCTGAATGAAGTTTATCTACATGAATGTCAACGTCTTTCTGAATCACCAATCATTGTCTCCTTCGTTTTTATCTCATGCTTTGCTTCAGATTGCCAATATTTTGGACAGCCATGCAGCCACCCTGCAGAGGAAGGCTGACCGAGAGGTGTTCTTTATGAATACTCAGAGCATTGTGCAGCTGGTGCAGAGGTTAGTTTTTCGTTAAGTAATTGTTTTCTTTCTTTTTAGAGAAGACAACTGAATTGCCCAGCAGTAATTCACGCTGATTGTGTCAATTAAAAGGCTGTGGCTAATGACTTTGTCACAGGTACCGCAGTGGAATCCGAGGCTATATGAAGTCTGTGGTGATGGACTTGCTGAAGCGCTACTTACAAGTGGAAACTCAATTTCAGCAAGGTTAATATTTATTACTGTTTGAACTCACAATTGAATTACAGGAAATGCTTAAAACACCAAAAGGGGTTCCCGCCCAAAATGGGTTAAAGATTGATAATACTTGCTCCTAAGCTTGTATTGTTTTTTTCCTTCCGCTCAAACAGCTCACTACGACAAATGTGTCATCAACCTGAGAGAGCAGTGCAAGCCCAACATGACGCATGTGCTCGACTGTATTTTCTCTCACGCTCAGGTCTCCAAGAAGAACATCCTGGTCACAATGCTTATCGTAAGTCTTCAGTCAACATCGATACTCGCATACATAGTTGAATAACATTTTTATTTGTATAGTGACTTGACATGTCTTGACATATTTAGGACCGACTTTGTGGAAGAGATCCTACCCTAGCAGACGAGTTGATGGCCATACTAAATGAACTCACGCAGCTCAGCAAGGTGGAGAACTCCAAGGTAGCCTTGCGGGCAAGACAGGTAAGGCCATGAGCATGGTATGGTTTGGTCTCAGTCAGATATTTGAATGTCCCTATGTTTAGGGACATTCAAATATTAAAGAACCATTCCAGGGGGTTGGCATGTTTAGCCTATTTACTTGCGGTATAGTTGACAAATGATGTCATTATGTTTGATTCAAGTCATTGGATTCCATTAATTTCAGTATGTTATTACAATCAACGTGCAGAGATATAGTGAGCTTTATGGTCCTTTGGTGCCCAAAGGTGTGGATTCATTTGAAAAGTCTTGCTGAAAATAGTCAGCAAAATGTAGAAATATCCATGACTAAAAACCAAAGAAAAATAATTATCTAAAAATAAGCATTAAAAGGAAAATTGTACAATATATTGCCAAAGCTGTGATTAGAAATGGCATGTATTGACACTGGTATGGTACATTAAGTGTATTGCTAGTAGTAACATACTACTGAGCGAGTTTTAAAATCACTCTAATGTTTGTGTTCCATAGGTGTTGATTGCCTCTCATTTGCCATCCTATGAGTTGAGACATAACCAAGTGGAGTCCATCTTCTTGTCTGCGATTGACATGTACGGCCACCAGTTTTGCCCAGAGAACCTGAAGGTTAGTTTGTGGAGGGTTTACAGTATACGTTTATTCTTTATAAGTTTTAGATTGTTGAGGGTCAATAAAATGATTTTCATTTCTTACAGAAACTCATCCTCTCTGAGACTTCCATTTTTGATGTTCTTCCCAATTTCTTCTACCACACTAATCGGGTTGTGTGCATGGCTGCCTTGGAGGTATAGTAAGCATTGTCAATGATAGAGACTTAGCCCAGTGGCGGCGCCTGAAATGTAAATCCTAGCACTGCTACTGCAACCTCCTTGCTTGTTTACATGATTATACATTCAGGTGATGCTGTTCAGCATATCTATTGATGAATCTATCTGTCCTCTCTGCAGGTATATGTGCGCAGAGGGTACATTGCTTATGAGTTAAACAGCCTCCAGCATCACCAGTTGCGGGATGGGACATGTGCTGTAGACTTCCAGTTTATGTTGCCATCATCCCACCCCAACAGGTACCAACAAGAAAACAACACAACGTAACAATACACCATTTCTATTTGAAAGCTTTTTCTTTGTTTGTTTTTGTTTCATGACATTATTTTAGGATTATAATATTCACTGTTATTCACTATTGCTTTGTGATTCCTATTTCAGTCAAAGAAAGGCCATTGACTACATGGGCAATTTCTACAAATGGATTCAAATTGATAAATACTGATAAAATACTCTCTTCAGTTGCATCAGAGACATTATTTAATTACTTATTTTTAGCGCAAAACCATGTGCTTCCAATGATCCACTAAACCAAATCATAATACCGATTTTAAATATATCACTGTATGCCATGTCTAAAGAATGGTTTTGACTTTAACTAAGAGTTTCCCCTCAACCCTCACCTTATTTTTAATGAATGTAACCTGATCATTCATAACACATATAATCATTAAACGTAGCACAGGCATAGAGCAAGCAGTCTTCTAACCGGGGCTATAACTGCTTAGAGCTAACTTGGAATGCAGAATGTTTTTTTTATATATATATAATTTTTTTACCCAATTAGATATTAACCTGAATGTGCAAAGCATTCTAATGCGTAGAGGTTGAGGCCAAGGTTGTTAATATTCACCTGTCAATCATCTTATTTCAGAGGGAGCAGCCCTACTCTGAGCAGGTAGAGTACAGCTTCTCCCAGCCAGCCAAGCCTCCTGACCTGTCTGTGTATGCCTCGCAGCAATGCATGTTGAATGCACAGTGTTACCTATTCCTTCCTTCTTATGAAACCATAAACATTTACTAAAGGACTCTTAACAAGTTCTTACTAATTTGTCTTTTTATATATGAATATATTTTCAATTTTCACGGTGACGGGTAGCATTTGAGAGGGGTATGTCTTATTCATGGCATGTTCCTCTTAAAACCTGCAATTTATTTCAATTTGGGGAGCTTGTACTTTCCATGGTCAAATTTGGATTCATAATTTGTCCATCAATCTCAATCAAACAGAATACAACAATTGCATTCTCTAACAGTTCTTTGTCATATGAGATGATTCAATTAGAAAAAGAGATTAAATATGCTTATTCCTATTATGTTACTGGATACGAGCTCATTGGTAATATTAAGTTGCTTTGCAAATAGGTCAAGCAGACATAGTGTAGAATGCTTTCACTGCTCTCTGATGGCTGTAGCTGAGTGTTCCGTGCTGAAGCACACCTGTCCTGCCTGCAGTTATCATTTGCTGTTGGGAACCACCTATCACTCACTCATGTGGACTGTTCCTCCATGCCAGGGTTGCTGTCCCACTGAGTAACTCGGGTCAGTTTGAAATGAGGCGTCAGGGCAGTGACCTGTTCCTGGAGGGGGCTCACCTGTCTCCGCCGTGCCAACGCATGGGCGCCATGGTGGCCTTCAACTGCTTTGAAGACTTCAAAAAGTAAAACAGCTATAATTACATTACTACTTTTCCCATTAAGACCTGAGGCGGAACAGTTTTCTGAAAAACGTATGTTGTTGAGTGGTTCTCAAACGTTTTCACGTCAAAGACACCCACAATTAAATGTATTTGGCCACTGACCCCATCTCAAAATATTTTGTTCCAGGGACCCCCGGAAGCAAAGATTTTAGTAAAAAATGTTTGCTTTAAAAGAATGTATGTATTCAAAGATTTTTGCACAAATTGTCATGATTTTTCAAAAATACATTAGTATAAAATAATGCTTTTTGGCTAAAATCCAAAATAACACAAATGCTTTCCTCGTCTTAATGGGTTAGATACAGTATATTTATAAATCTATTTCACTGCACATACTGTACATTTGACAAAGCATGTTACAAATAAAATCTTTGAATCTTGAATAAATACAATGTATACTGTATATCTAGTTCTACACACAATGTACAATATTTCTTGATGTTTTACAGAAACTTTGATGAGATACTTTCAAGCTTTGCAGATGACCTGGAGAGTCCACTGTTTTCAGATGCCAGCTCTGGCCTGTATGAGGAGGAGAACGTCAAGGTGAGGACTAGCAATACACTGCTTGGTTGGATCTGTTCAAACTTCAATTGTTCTTATTGAACTTTTAATGTAAGCTATGGATTCCAAATAAGCCTGTTAGCTTCTTCCTTTCCTTGCACAATAACTTGTTTTCTTTTGATATGTATTGTTTCTATTTTATATGTGCTAATAATTAAACTATGGTAAACTACTTTGTCACGTAATCGTATATCTTCTTCAGAACAAGAGGGAAAACCCGATCCACATCATTAATGTGTCCATAAAGTCAACAGACACAGAGGATGATGATGCGCTGGTCACAGCGCTGACAGCCTATGCTCAGTCCAAGGTCAGCATATGATCTTGAGTCTATTTTATACTTTGTCGTATGAAAGGCTCACATTTCAGATCGTGATGTGTTGTTGGCTCGTAGATCAGCTATTTTAGGCGTAGTATAAATTTAGCATTATTATTACATGCTTCATAAATTATGATGATGTGTTTCTACTTTTTCAAGTCAATTTTATTTTGATGATTGATAATAAAATGTATTTTCTCCTCCCAGAAATCAATCCTCTTTGAGTATGGCATCAGGAGGATCACATTTCTTTTTGCACAGAAGGTAAGGCTTTATTGATCAAATGTTTTAATATCGACTTATAAAATTCTGTTCTGTAATACACATTGTGGATTACACATTACACCCTGAGTGGATGCCCACACCGGAGGTCCACACAACGGTCGTATTTGAGTAGGGTTGGTAGACTTTAATTACACTTCAAGTACATTAGAACATGAAAGGAAAACGTCTGCCAGCTACATTCATTACAGAGTCGGTCAATGTTTTGTGAAAGGTTATTCATTGAATTATTTGCACATAATGGTACAGAACTGTGCCATCCACTGATTGTTGGATGTAGTCTGTGTACATTGTGTCTGGAGCAACTTTTAGGATGTAGTCTGTGTACTGTACATTGTGTCTGGAGCAACTTTTACACATAAGACGTCACCTGGCGTCACTCAATCTGATCTCCTGATGTAGTCAGGAGATGTCAGTACAAGACAGCTTGGTCTGTAGAAGCCTTAAGTCTCCGTCTGTGTGGCACGGCCCTGGGTTTAACAGCAAGATAAAGAACAGAAAGAGGGCTTATCGCAAGTGTTTACTGGTGCACTGGATATCTGGAGACAAAACACTCTGCTGCCACACTAATCCAACAGTGTTCTTGTTGCTTATATACTGGCTGTTTGAGCAGGGCTAAAGTAATTATAATGGTCATAACAAAAATAATAATACACCTCACTTTAGCAGTAAAACCATGCCATTGCTTGTCTATTGATAGGCCTATATAACTATAATGCCTTACGTATGGGCAGGTACAAACTGATATTAGATGTTTTTGTGTGTGTGTGTTATAATGTTTGAAAATTTAAAATATTAATTTATAATGGATGGAAGTCAAAGGATAACTGACCGCTGACCGGGCTGAACCGTAATCAAATTTGGAGTCCTACATCATAGATGGGTCATAGATGGGACTTACATCAGAGGCTGGCCTCATGTAGTCGAAAGATCCACATGATTTGATTTGTTTTTTCACGACGCATGTTAAATATACCTTTGCTATTGCATATTTGATTTGTACTAACCCTGTATTTACTGTGATTGCAACAGAGAGAATTTCCCAAGTTCTTCACCTTCAGAGCCAGAGATGGGGTGAGATAACAACAAGAGTATAGCGATGATGGTAGAATTATAATTTTGTCAGAACTGCAGAAATACTATATACTGTATATAAGGTGAACATGGGTACACTACATACATAAAGTATTTGTTCAGAAGTGGTTCGTGATTATAACCCATGACTCTGCCTGTACATTTCCTCAGTTCCAGGAGGACTGTATCTATAGAAACCTGGAACCAGCCTTGGCCTTCCAGCTGGAGCTTAACCGTATGAGGAACTTTGACCTGACTGCTGTTCCCTGTGCCAACCACAAGATGCACCTCTATTTCGGTGCTGCTCGTGTAGCGGTGGGTGCTGAAGTTACAGACTACCGCTTCTTCATCCGAGCAATCATTCGTCACTCAGACCTCATCACAAAGGTATGAGAGAGTTGTTTGGACATGTATTGGTCCATTTGGGTGCAAGAAGCAGCACGGCCTCTAGAGGTCACAGCAAACTAGAATAGCAAACTAGAATAGCAAACTAGACTAGCAAACTAGACTAGCAAACTAGAATAGCAAACTAGACTAGCAAACTAGAATAGAAAACTAGAATAGCAAACTAGAATAGCAAACTAGAATAGCAAACTAGACTAGCAAACTAGAATAGCAAACTAGACTAGCAAACTAGAATAGCAAACTAGAATAGCATTCAAGGCGTGCGCGCGGGAGTCGCTCGCCAAGCAGTCGCACCCCCTGGCGTCAAGTTCAAAGTCTGCCTATGTCTAGTTTGCTATTCTAGTTTGCTAGTCTAGTTTGCTAGTCTAGTTTGCTATTCTAGTTTTCTATTCTAGTTTGCTAGT
The DNA here is from genome assembly GCF_963924005.1 of Protomyctophum bolini. Classification (NCBI taxonomy): domain Eukaryota; kingdom Metazoa; phylum Chordata; class Actinopteri; order Myctophiformes; family Myctophidae; genus Protomyctophum; species Protomyctophum bolini. Next base: position 25,276,321 of record NC_137867.1, on the reverse strand, counting down.
CTAGTTTGCTGTTCTAGTTTTCTATTCTAGTTTGCTATTCTAGTTTGCTAGTCTAGTTTTCTATTCTAGTTTGCTAGTCTAGTTTGCTAGTCTATTTTGCTATTCTAGTTTGCTAGTCTAGTTTGCTAGTCTAGTTTGCTATTCTAGTTTGCTAGTCTAGTTTGCTATTCTAGTTTGCTATTCTAGTTTGCTATTCTAGTTTTCTATTCTAGTTTGCTAGTCTAGTTTGCTAGTCTAGTTTGCTATTCTAGTTTGCTAGTCTAGTTTGCTATTCTAGTTTGCTAGTCTAGTTTCCTAGTCTAGTTTGCTAGTTTGCTAGTCTAGTTTTCTATTTTTTTCATTGGAAAATCAATGGAAGGTTGATTTACTGTATCTTTTGTTTTAAAAAACCCTGTATTTCCCAACCAGGAAGCCTCCTTTGAGTACCTGCAAAATGAGGGAGAACGTCTTCTGCTGGAGGCCATGGATGAACTGGAAGTTGCCCGCAGTAACACTACTTTCCGCACAGACTGCAACCATATCTTCCTCAACTTTGTCCCTACAGTCATTATGGACCCTTCCAAGGTCAATGTGCTACACACAATAACAGTTGGACCAAGCCTACTTAATGCCTGAGTTATACTTGGGCGCGTGGGTGTCGCACACCACACATGCTCATAACGCATTGCACATAGATCTGTGTGCAATACACAGCTATTTACTGTGTAAAACACTGGCACGCAACTAAGTATAAATCAGGTTTAAAGTGTATCACATCGATTTCTGCTTCAACAACTGCTCCAGGCCGACATTCTCCTTTTCCATCCACATCCTCTCCCCTTCTGGCCTTCAGATAGAGGAGTCTGTGCGTTCCATGGTGATGCGTTATGGCAGCCGGCTGTGGAAGCTTCGGGTCCTGCAGGCTGAGCTGAAGATCAACATTCGACTGACACCAACGGGGCATGCCATTCCCGTCCGTCTGTTCCTCACCAATGAATCTGGCTATTATCTGGACATCAGCCTGTATAAGGAAGTCACTGACCACAGTTGTGGACAGGTACAAGCCATTGACCACGTTCGCCCACTACATACAGTGACATACAGTAGCAGCAGTGGTATAGTTCAGTTAACCCATACAAGGATGGGAACCCCTTTTGGGGTTTTTACCTTTCAAGAGGGGAACCCGTTCTTGGGTTGTTGTTGCCATGTACAGTATGGTATATATCAACATATGTTTTTGTAAACATTTTCAGAAAGCGTTTTTTCTGGCATCAGTTCTAAATTTGCAGGATATTATTTCTCTAACATGTTTGCAGGAGTCTATTTATAATATGTACCGGTTTGTGTGCTTGCAACTAATCTCACAAACCGCTAGGCACCAAATTGTCTGTGTACACTGCCAGTAGGCCACAAACGTACCTCCACAATTTTTTACTTATTTCTTATTTCTTTATAGTGGGCTATGATTGGATTGAACCCCTATCAAAATATGGAGTTATACATCATAGATAATGTCCTGGACGCATTGAAACCATGCCATTCCCACGTGATTAGATTTGTGGATATAATGTGTTGATATATTTGAGAAAGAGTGCAATCTAGTTTTCATATAAACATGACAATTACTGAAGGGAAACTCATCTCCCTCTCCGTTCAGATCATGTTCCAGTCGTATGGAGACAAGCAGGGTCTCCTACATGGCATGATTATCAACACCCCATATGTGACCAAAGACCTGCTGCAGTCCAAGCGCTTCCAGGCCCAGAGTCTAGGCACTACTTACATCTACGATTTCCCTGAGATGTTCAGACAGGTACTGCAGGCTCGCTGAATTAGACATGATTTATTTTGATCTTTACTGTTTTTGAGTCATGTTTTAATTGCTGTTCTGTAGGCGCTATTCAAGCTGTGGGGTCCAGGGGACAAATACCCTAAAGATGTGCTGATGTGCACTGAGCTGGTTTTGGACTCCCATGGTCGGTTGGTGCAGATGAACCGCCTCCCTGGGGACAATGATGTGAGATGTTAATCATAATATCGTCTCACTTTGGATTAAATGTTAAATATTTAATCTGATGCAACCCCATGTGTCGGAGCCACAGCTTTTATACATGTCTATTATCCTGCATTCACCAGGTGGGAATGGTCGCCTTCAGGATGAAGATGAAAACCCCAGAGTACCCAACGGGGCGGGACATCGTCGTCATCTGCAACGACATCACTCACATGATCGGCTCGTTTGGGCCACAGGAAGACGAGCTTTACCTCAAGGCGTCTGAGCTGGCTCGGTCTGAGGGGATCCCCCGCATCTACATTTCTGCCAACAGCGGAGCACGCATCGGCCTCGCTGAAGAAATCAGACACATGTTCCAGGTGGCCTGGATCGACCCCGATGACCCCTACAAGGTGATGTCATGATGACTCATCACTTTTGAAAATAAAGGGAAAGCAGGTTTTCTGCTCATGTCCGCTTTAATATGTGTGCTAGTCATTTGACGGTAGTTGTAGTAATAATAATGCAGACTGGGTCTGCACACCTGAGGCCCTATTTTAAATAATTCATTGTTGTTGTTGTTGGTAATCTCTGTTTGTCTGAGATGATGGACACTAACGCGTGTTCTTAATGTTCTCTCCTTTCATCTGTAGGGTTTCAAGTACCTGTACCTGACACCACAGGACTACACCCGGATCAGCTCTACTAACGCGGTTCACTGTCACCACGTGGAGGAGGGTGGAGAGTCCAGGTAAAATAAACCCTCCACTGTCGATTGTTGCAAGGCGTTGCGCTCTTGTTCCTGTCAAATCATAAATAATTGGTTTTGTATCTGGCATTTTACACGTTTCAGGTACATCATTACCGACATCATTGGGAAGGACGATGGGCTTGGTGTGGAGAATTTGCGAGGTTCTGGCATGATCGCCGGGGAGACCTCTCTGGCCTATGACGAGATTATCACCATCAGCATGGTGAGAAGTCATCCCCCCCCCAGTTCCTATTCATCCACCCCTAATCAGCTACCGCTATGTAGTTTCCATCCGGTCTGTGGTACTGAGTCATTTAATTCCCTTTCAGGTGACGTGCCGTGCCATTGGGATTGGAGCCTATCTAGTCCGTCTGGGGCAGAGGGTCATCCAGGTGGAGAACTCTCATATAATCCTGACTGGAGCAGGAGCACTCAACAAGGTTTGTGAAGCTGAATGCTCCTCACTGTCGCATGAAAAACATCACCTTTTTAGAACAAAATAGTCAAATGCAGATTCCATGTTGTTGCTCAGTACAAAACTGTGGTTGATTGACCTTGATGATACATTTTCCTTGTTTCTGTACAGGTTCTTGGACGGGAGGTCTATACATCCAACAACCAGCTGGGAGGAGTACAGATCATGCACAATAATGGAGTCAGTCACATCACTGTGCCAGATGACTTTGAAGGTGTCTTCAACATTCTCAAGTGGCTCTCCTATATGCCAAAGGTGAATGTCTGGTATGTCTGGTTCTATGAGCTACTGTACCAAGCATGGAGATCTCATACAGTCAATGTTGCTCTTATCCTTACAGAACAAGCATTCACCGGTTCCTATTATAACATCTAAGGATCCAGTAGACAGGGATATAGAATTCACCCCCACGAAAGCTCCTTATGACCCTCGCTGGATGCTGGCTGGGAGGCCACACCCCAGTGAGTGCTTTGCCTTAACTTGACTAAATGCTCCTAATAATCTATTAGGCTACATTTGATCCCTCGTTTATTGTCCTGTTATAAATCTCAATGTGTGTCTTTAGCTGTGAAAGGAGCCTGGCAGAGTGGATTCTTTGACCATGGCTCCTTCATGGAGATCATGGACTCTTGGGCTCAGACTGTAGTTGTGGGCAGAGCTCGGTAAGTTCATTTATATATGCCAAGCGTTACATATCCCCTTTTATTTATCACTTTCACCCTGGTTTCTCTATTTTGGGCAATATATCAAAGATTTTGTCTCGATGCAATGCTTGTGGAAGTGCTATTTTCACAGTACAACACCACCGTACGACTAAGTATAAAATGGGGCTTAAGTGGTTAATGAATAAATCTCACCAATTTCACTATTGGCTGTAATAGCTTGCCAGCTAATTTATTTATGAATACAGATTAGGAGGAATTCCCCTCGGTGTTATTGCTGTGGAAACGCGCACTGTGGAGCTCACTGTCCCAGCTGATCCAGCCAACTTAGACTCAGAGGCTAAAGTGAGTAAATTCCACTCCTATATGTCACATTTCATAAAGGCTGATCATGTCAATGTAACACAGCAGTCTGTGTAATTCCATGAGGTTATAACAGCACACATGTTTTGTGTGCCTTGTCTCAGCTCCTGCAGCAGGCTGGCCAGGTGTGGTTCCCAGACTCTGCTTTCAAAACAGCCCAGGCTATTTGTGACTTCAACCGCGAGCATCTGCCTCTCATGGTGTTTGCCAACTGGAGGGGTTTCTCAGGAGGGATGAAGGGTACAGAATAAGTCAAATTTAGTCGTTCAACAAAATTGACATATTTTGCACCAGCAATTGGTTTCAGTTAAATACCCTTCATGTCATTTTTGTAAGCAATATTTGCGCATTAAGCATACCGGTAAGTCAGGCTTACAAGATAGTGGAGAAATACATTCAGAAAAGAGCCTTTTTAAACACTTTTGTCCTGTGTCTTTTTCAGACATGTATGACCAAGTGCTGAAGTTTGGGGCCTATATTGTAGATGGCCTTCGTGAGTTCCGCCAGCCTGTGCTTGTTTACATTCCACCCTACGCAGAGTTGAGAGGAGGCTCCTGGGTGGTGATCGACCCAACCATCAATCCTCTGTGCATGGAGCTCTATGCTGACAGGGAGAGCAGGTGCATCAAACGGCTTCTTTGCCAATGATTAAAACCGAATCTTATCTAGGGTTGGTTCACGGAACCAGTTCCACCATTGATAAATCTGAAATGGTGAATAACCTACCCCTGTCTTTGTGTCTCTGTACCTGCTCCTGCTGTGCTCTATCCAGAGGTGGAGTGTTGGAGGCTGAGGGCACTGTGGAGATCAAGTTCAGGAGGAAGGACCAGCTGAAGTCCATGAGAAGGCTGGATTCAGAATATGCCAGTCTGTCTGAACAACTAGGTAAAGCTTTATATGTTTGTCTTATTTATCGCACACTTGATTACCATGAATATCATGTTCATAATCTTATTACTGGAGATTATGTTATAATAATAATCTCTTCTGTTCTGGTCAGGTAACCCTGAACTATCAGACAAACAGCGAAAAGAGCTAGAATCCAAGCTGAAGGCTAGAGAGGAGTTCCTGCTGCCCATCTACCATCAGGTGGCAGTGCAATTCGTGGATCTCCATGACACCCCAGGCAGGATGCAAGAAAAGGGTGTCATCACTGTGAGTGTTACTGTAGGGCACAGTCAATACAATACATGTTTATGATTGTAATCGCATGTATCTCACATCCTTTTTGTCTATTTCATAGGACATTTTGGATTGGAAGAATGTGCGGAGCTTCTTCTACTGGCGACTGCGGCGCCTCCTGTTGGAGCAGGTGTTGAAGTGTGAGATTCTCCAGGCCAACAAAGACCTCAGTGATGGACACATGCAGTCCATGCTGCGACGTTGGTTTGTGGAAACAGAGGGAACTGTTAAGGTATGTCAAAAATAGAATAGTATTGAGACAGCAACCTAACCTGTGCTAATGATGAGATAATGTATTTATATTTTTCCACCTTTATTTAACCAGAATTATCACCATTGAGATTAAAAATCTCTTTTTTTGGAGGAGTCGTGGCCAAGACAGGCAGTAGCACAATGAACTAATTAAACCCTATACTTCATTGACCGGAGTTCACCAGAGCTCTGTACTTTGTTCCTGCTCTACACCAAAACAAAGGAGACAAATTTAAATGGAATAATTCATACTTCAAAAGAAAGTTAAATTCATAACTAATTAATTCAGCAATGTATTCCATGCCGAAGTGGTGGCCACTGGCCAGAACTTTGTTTGTTTTTTTATTAAAAACACAGTTTTAGTTAATTATGTCTTATGTGTAATATAGACATTGTGTGTAGATAAGACAGATCTACCCAAAATGGGGCCAGAATACAAAGTTGATCAAATGAATGATAAAATAATTGGTATTTTACACTGCAATACTTGCTGTGTATCTAACAATCAATGCTGATTTGTTGATTTTTTGCCCTATTACTCATGTTCTATTTTTAGCGCCTATCCCTCCATTTTGTTATTGTTCTTGTGTCACCTAGGCCTACCTTTGGGACAGTAACCAAGCTGTTGTAGAGTGGCTTGAAAAGCATTTATCAAAAGAGGATGGCACACGATCAGCCATCCGTGAGAACATCAAGTACCTGAAAAGGGACTACACTTTGAAACACATCCGCAGGTAGATACACACACACACACACGCACACACACACACACACACACACACACACACACACACACACACACACATGTGGATAGTGCAGGGAGACATTTATTATTATGGCTATAGATAAGTAAACACTGTGTTTCTCTGGCAAATACATGGTCAATACACACAATGGACCAAGTGTAGCAATATGGAATGGAAAAGTAATTAAACCCCTCATTATTTTTCTTAAGTTTGCTACATTCAACACACTAGTACTTTTGCATTTTAAAACGATTCAATACAAATTATTTGTATTGCAAAATAATAAGTTACGATACAAAGTCAAAAGATACCATATGTTGCTGTTCTCACATACTTTTATTGTTGTAATTACCATATCGTACCATAGTTACCATATCGTTACACCGCACCGTATCGTTACACCCCTATTATGTTGTTTCCATTTGTAAAAGCAAAAGGAAAGGGTATTTTTTGTGTAGAAACAGGAACTTGGTTTGGCCCTTCCCTTTCTTAATCCACTTCTTCCCGGGTGCTTCTGTGTTTATTCCTACTAACAACAACAGGTTTAGGGCAGTGGTGCTGTTAGCATAATCTGTTTTGAGAAATGATGATGTTGTTAATAATGTTATTTTTTTTTCGTCACAGCCTGGTGGAGGACAACCCTGAGGTAGCCATGGACTGCATCATTCACATGAGCCAAAACATCTCTCCATCCCAGCGGGCAAAGATCTCCCATCTGCTTGCAACTATGGACAGCACAAGTTAAACCGGCAGACAAAATGATCATTTAGAGTTTAGCCTGCAGGTAACAGTTGAAGTGTTACCTGCTTTTCTTTCTCAGATGTTTAACCGATGGAATAAATTATGCCAAAAGTATGCCAAAAAAGAAGATGGAAAAAAAAAACTCAGGATAATAACAAGGGCTACAAATTGCGAACAAATGTTTTCGCAATTACCACTGTACATGACATTAAATCTCTGCTGTCTGCAACAGCAAAGAGTCATACGGTCAGTCACCTACAGACTAGTCCCTGAATAAGCAGTACTCGTCTGGGCTACAGTCTATCCTACAGCATTTCATTGGTTGCAACGCTGCATGTGTACATACTCCATGTCATATAATAAAGATGTGTGGAGGGGTAATTGTGCCTTATAAGTATTGTGTACAACTTCTTATTGCTAGTTAAATGCTGCTGTCTTTCACTAGTGTAACAAAGTTTTCATAGGTGGATTCTGATCATTTTTTTTATTGTGTGTTGGTATAACAGCATATTTGATGTAGCCAACAAATAAAAGACCAAGTGATGACTGGATCTTTTGTACTACAGAGAAATTAAATATTTAATTTTGTATTATCTTTACTCTGTTGGTTTTAGGACGAGGGTGATGATATGTCATTGTGAAACCGCTGGTCCTAGAGCTATAACTAGAAACTTAGTTGTGACATTTAATTTATGCATTAAATGTTCGTAACAGTATTATGTTAAATATCATTGTGACAGGTAAAATAATTTTCTATGTACTTGTCCAGTGTTTGTGCTGTTAGAATTTTCATGTCATTACATTTTTGACAATGGACTGCATTGTCCATCTTAGTTTTTTTTCCAATGCCATTTAATTTCAGTTTGTTTATGTCTGAAGCCCACCACACACCGGCTGCCTCCGCCGCGCAGTGGACACAGCCGCCTCCATTATTTTCAATGAACCTATCGCACACCGGCTCCGTCCGCCACGTCGCGCCGCCCGGCGCGCCGATAGAACACAGTTCCATTTTCCAGGCGGCGCCGCGCGATGTCTTAAGTCTCTTAGAATCCGTTAACCAAATTATATAAAATATGGGAGAGGTTTTCCACACCATGTCTTAGAACGTTTCTTCTATTTTTGATTTGTAATTTATAAAGTATAGACACTGACTATGATTATTTGGTGACGCCAAGAATGTAAAAACAAAATACTAGTAATGTATGCAAAATCTCAGCTCTACTGTATTTCGCCTTAACCAGCTGCTTGTTAATAAATGTGATTCTGATCTGTTTTTGGCAAAAGAAACATATTTTCTTTTTTTTTTACCCATTTAGTTTTTATTATGGGCAAGTCATTGAACATAATGTACATCCTGATATTCATAAATGTTAATCACAGAGTGAAATGTGTAGAATCAGGAGATGCTAGTTAACCACTCACACAAAGTAAAGTATTGGCACACATTTGCAATTTGGAAGAAGTGGGTAAATGCAGTTGAAAGAAAGCTTTTCTGTGGAAATAGAGATTAACATTCAAATATATACAGTAAAACATTTGATAGAATCATCACTCCTCTAGCTGAATTTTCTTTTATAAATATAAATAAAACATCACAGTAATTCTGTCTAGCACAAAACAAGACAATGGTCAAGGATCTACAGGAATGACAGGATGTATACACAGAATGAATGGTACAAAGGTTGGTGGATAGAAACTTGATCGTAATCCTCCACACAGGTCGTTTTTAAGTTTACACAGGCTTCGCTTGGCAAAGTTATACATGTGCATTTTTTCAGTACCCAATAGCTTTTTTTTTATCCCCAATTTAAATTGTCATCTTGATTTAGTTATTTTACCTTTCCCTTGATATTTCCTGGATTCGCTGTTATCCAGGTAACAGTATCCACTCCAGTCATTTATATTATTATGCTGGTACAACAAATGCCGGGATTGGAATTCCTTTGTGGACATCCATGCATATCCATAGATATCGGAATCATTTTGATTCTTCAAAAACAGAAAAGGTTCGTAATGCATGATAGTTAAGCTCCCGGCATATTTTTCATCTGGTTTTAAAGCAGGGCAATGGGCTTGCTGTTGGTTGGTGTGCCCATGTACTGAGACGAGAGGGTGTCCAGGCCCAGGGCAGTGTAGGTAGTGTAGAGGCCTGTCACTTGTACATCCGAAAGAGGCAGGCTTCCTCCACTAGAAGCAGGAGGAAGATTCATTGTTCCCAGGTCACAGTCTGATAGGCGAAGGGGTGAGTTACTGAAGGTGCCCAGTGCATCCAGGTTAAAGCTATCATCCTTCATCTCCTCCCATAGATTACCTGAGGAGACAATAGCACAGGTACTGTAAGTGCCTGGACTCTAGCTCAGGAAAACAGTATGGATGTGTCAGATTTATGAGATGATTTGGGACTTAGCAAACATTTAACCAACAAACTGCAAACTATTTTTAAACTGAGAAAAGACCACACCTTGTAGAGCAAAGTCCATGATACTGGGGTCCAATGCATCCACCTCTGTGTTTGTATCACCATGGAGACCATAGCCCACTTGCTGGGAAAGTGGGCTATGGGAATGGTCAGCTACTGTGTGGAGCGGAGGAGTCTGAGCAGGGGCTGGAGACAAGGGAGCCAGGCGGGCCTGAGCCTGGAGTTGGGCTTGAAGGTGATGATGTTGGTGCATGGGTAAGCACTGCAGGGACAGGGTCACCATAGGCTGGGGCTGCATCTGGGTTGGGACTGACAGGGGAAGGCCAGTTGGGCAGTTGGGCACCCGTGTCATACCTGGCTCCATAGCCTTACGTCTGCAGTTCTCTGGACGGTCTGTAATCAGTTTGTCCAACTCATCTGCAAGGAAAAATGTAGATCTATCAAACTGACATACAACCATTGTCTAGTAACTAGACAACTTACATAATAAGAATACATAGTAACTAGACTCTAGTTACCGTATTCTCATTATGTAAGTTGGTAATTGGCTTGTGGATGGATCTCTGAACTTTCTCACACATTGTTTGGGTATAACATTCAAAATCAAATTCTGACCAGGGTTAGCCATGCTGCGGCGGATTGCTGGGAGGTCCTTGCGTTTCCACTTCTGCATCTCTTCTTCCATCTTGTCAATTTTGGCAGGGTTGAGTGCCCACAGACATCCCTTTCGGGATGAGCCACTCATCTTGTTCTCCACTTTCTCAAAGCATTTGTTAAGCGACAGGTTATGCCTGACTGAATTTTTCCATCCATCTGGTGCAGTCTACAATGAAAAGAAAGACAGATATTTTAATTAAATGAAATCACCTCACTTGTTTTGGGGTTTGTGCTTATAGCAACAGAGATGTCATTTTGTTTTACCTTAAAATAAGGAAAATGTTCCTTCATAAAGCTATAGATCTCACTGACTGGGAGGCTGCCTGTTTTGCTGTTCTTCAGAGCCATCGCAATCAAACAGCTGAAGAAAATTCATCAGGAAAGATGAATAATTGTTATGCCATTTCTCCTATGTGGAATGTATTCATGATATATTTTGAGGATTGTTAAGGCTCACCTATAGGAGTAGATTGGTTTGGGGAAAGACTTGGGCTGCAGATCCTGGTTTTGTGGAGCCAGGCGAGGTTGCGTGAATAGACTTTGGTTGTTGAAAGATACATTGCTATAAAGTCCAGCAGGTGAACACTTGGAGAAAGGAAATTAAGACAATTGATGATTAGCATTCTCTATGCTGATTTGAGATTACAGAAGCAATAAGGCAGCAACAAGTGCTTCAACTTAAAGGCAAGCTATGTGAGGTACCTGTTGTCCAGCTTGAGTTAAAGAGAACACTTGCTGGGGTGTAGGCTGGTAGGCTGAGGTAGAACATTGGTATCCTGTGGAGGGCTGCCCGTTCATGGAATATGGAGACATCTGTGGAAATTGGCCCAAAAATGTTAATGTCAAACATTATTGTACAAAATCCACTTTAAAAAAAATGAGCCATGCAGGGCTGTTACAACTCACACTTCCACTATGGGCATTGATGACGTTGATTCCTAGGGGGCTGTGCTGCATGTTACTCTGGAGATGGATCATTGAGCTTTGTCCTCCAGTCATGGTCATATTGTTCAGTTGAGCTGTAAGATATTTTTTATTAGATTATAATGTTTTTAGTTTATATTGGTTTATATCAGCTTTTGCCAATTGCAAGGACAGTTTTTGTTTTCTATTAGCATCTATGGGCAGCTCTGTCTCTGCTTACAGTAGGCTATATCTGTTTTTGTTATTTGCTATGTTCCGTTTGTTATATTATATTGTATCACCATATCGTGTCATCCTCACCTGTCTGTTGGTCCAACAGGCTTCCCTGAGAGGGCCCGTTGCTGTGGCCTCGACTATCAACCATCTGCTGCAGCCGGGGGACATCCACGGAGGTGAGCCATGACAGAGACTGCAGGTCCCCTGGGAGGTCCTCGTCTCTCAGCTGGGAGGGGTCTGTGGTCAGAAGCCTGGATGGGGTGGGGTGTGTAGGAAGGGTGGGAGGGGTTGGCAGCCAACAGCTTAGACACACAGACTACAAGTGGAATTTAAATCTAAACACTTCACAGAGCATTTTGTTATTCACAGTCAAAGCCACTGTAATGAGCCCAAAGCTAGCGAAGTAGAGGTGAAAGCGTCTCAATTGAGCCATGTATTAGCCGTGCCATGCCAAGATTTGCCATAAGAAGATTACGTGTTGTTACACAGCAACAGTATACATCAACAATGCAGGGTATTAGATTAACGTTACAGTAAAAAATATATATATATATATATGTGTTCAAAATATATATTTTAAATGAAACATTTTGTCAAGTAATTCATTTTGTGTCGTAGGGATAATTTCCCAAGCAATATATAGTTATATATTACAAAAATAGAAATAAAAAAAAGTGCTAAGAAGATGAATAAATGTGGGATCAGGTCTGATCATCTCTCACTCATTACTTAAGCAGCAGGGCTCAAAGAAAAATAAAGAAAAGACAGGAATCCTCTTGAATGCTCTCCAGTCCTCTGCACACACTTTACTGTAGAGGGGTTTAGTAATTGGGGTCGCTATGACAACACACACACTATTCAGTTACTTTATGGGTCTCTGGACAGTGCAGTAGCACCCCCCCCCCCCCCCCCACACACACACACACACACACACACACACACACACACACACACACACACACACACACACACACACACACACACACACACACACACACACACACACACACACACACACGCACACAAAATCCCAAATAAAGAAATCTACCCTGTGTCAGGTGACCATGGTCCCGTTGTAACCATTGGCTGAATCATAAGTAAACAGCCTAGGGGGATCGTTTGAAACATGGGACAGCAGCACATGTTGCCTGCAACAGTTGGCCTTGTCTATTGAAAAATGATCACCTATTGTGTCCCAAACGACAAATCTGCCCAGTGGCACGTGTCTCCATTGTCTTCCCCAGACCCTTCCTTGATTGTCTCTACCGTTTTTCTCCTTAACCAGCCCTTGCATTAATCTGTTGGAATGACAGGCCTCACACAAGAGGGACAAATAGGATGCCATCTGCTTCCCTGTCCCTTTCCAGTCTCCATCTACACTGGCCCCAACCCATCCCCCTTCAGTCCCCATCCCCCTAATGGGGGAACCAACAGAGCCTCTAGACCGGAGGGGGTGTCTGTGTTGTTGGGGGTCAGGCCTCAGTGAATTAACGTTACCATCCAAAATAAATGACATCACTGCAGCCAGGAATCAGCACATGTCCATAAACAAATGGGCTATAGTGAGAGATTTTTAATTATTGGCTGTTCAAATCGTTGTGAAAGAACTAACATGGTCTCTCTCTCTCTCTCTCTCTCTCTCTCTCTCTCTCTCTCTGTCTCACTTGAATGTCAGGTGAGTTTTATATCATCTCTGACACGCATTGTTCAAGATTATTTTTATAAAACATATCGATAAGAGTTGAATAATGTACGTAAGTAAAATGTAAGTAAAAATGCAGTTGGAGAAGAAAATATAGTTTTTTTTATGATGGAATATAAAAGACATACAGTTTTAGAAGGTTGAGGATATTCTATGAATTAAACCAAATATGTTTTACTATTAAAAGCAGCTTCTTGTTTTATATTGATCACTTAAGAAGGAGACTATTATTTTATCAGTCGCTCTGGATTAAGAGCGTCTGCTAAATGCCTAAATTGTAAATTGTAAATTGTAAATTGTAAATTGTTTGATAGGACCATTCATAATTGTATGAATGTCCCGCATGGCAAAAGACAATATTACAACAACAAGATGTTTTTGCTTGTTGTTACGGCTTATGGGTACACTTCTCCAATGACAAAAAATACGGTAAAGAAATTGCTCAATGATGCAACACATGTCTCTCGCCATATCCAGTCAGAAGTTTTCCCAGAGTTTCAACAACACTAAATATTGCACCTCCTCCTTCTTCTCCCCCACACACACTCTTTCTCCCTCTCTCTGTCCCTCCTTTTCTAATTGGGAACCACTTCTTCATACTGGTGACCCGGAGAGCCCCCTCTCTCCCGAGCCGGCAGCCCAAGAGGCTCAGGCTCTCCGTGTGCCGACAGCGGGAGTGTAAACAGAGCTGATGGTTTCTGACAGATCCATTCAGACTGAAAATCATTTATTCTGCAGTCTTTTTCTTTCTCCTTTTTCATGCAACCCCCTGCACACAAAAAGAGCTGTCTATCTACCTTTAGATTTAACATTGTGAGGTTACACAATTTGTTCCATGACACTTTTGGAAACACCTTTTGGGAATTTGATTACCATAAATATGCCTTTTCTTTTGTATTCTGGTCAGTTTTAATCCTGAGTGTGTTTGAAGATATGCAGGCAGGGTAATTCAGTCCAGTTTGGCCAACAAATATTTTAATGTTCCAAAGTACAATAACAAGAGACTTACCTGTAGTCTTGAGGAGATGGGTGATGCCCAGCATTCTCAATTATTCCTGACATCCTGGTTGAAATCCCAGCTTCTATCATTTCCTATTTATTTACGATATCTCTGAAATCAAATAAAGAAAATGTAACAGTTTAGGTCATGCCTTCAATGAGAGTTACAACGACAAAACGACAGTGTTTTCATATTGCTAATATTAATATATGAACAAACAAAGAGGTAGCGGAGCGCACACCAATAGTGGGGAGGTGCTGACCAGGGGAGACAGACTTGAAAAAAGGAAGGAGAGGTCGCAAAACTCGTAGTCACGATGCAAAAAAACCTTCCGAAACCGAAACGTTGGTCATAATAAAAACATTTGCATCGTGACTAGCTCTCCTTCCCTTTTTCTAATTTTAATTTATGAAAATAAATAAATAAACATTGTGGCCATAATAAAATGGCAAATAAACACACTGAACATACAAGTATATACCAGGATTAGTGTAGTATGTGTGCGTGCGTGCGTGTGTGTACTGTATATATATATGTATATATATGCAAAGCACCTGACGAAGCCTACACGGCGAAACGCGTAGTGCAAATAAAGCAATGAAGCAAAAATGTGCTTGATATATATATATATATATATATATATATACACACATTAACAAGCACATTTTAGTAGGCTATATTTCAAATAATAGGCCCTATAGGTTATGGTTGTTTCAGCATTGCTTTGTTATAGGATGTAGTATGAATGCTTATTGCTCCCTTAAACTTCTGTAATTTAAGCCTATTTATAGGATGAAATGTAACTTGGCTTAATCAAATGTGCATATCAACAGATGCATTCAAAATAATATGATTGCATTCAGTTCACCCAGGTTAGAATGACAATATGATCATAAATTCTTCCCAGCCTAAATCATTATAAAATTACAATTGCCCTGTGTTAATTAACATAACAATGCCATAACAAAAATATTATTCTGAAGGAAAGAGACAAAAACAACATATCACCTGCCGTAGATGATATTGAAGAAAGAGTGAGCCGTTCGCGTGCCCCTGTACTGTATTTTGACTGTGCCGCACTTGATTCACCAAAACCGTTTTTAAATTTCCCTCTCTGGAGCTGTCCAGCACTCTGTCATGCGCAGTAGCCTGCCCACTTCAACCGAGGTTCCAGTCGCTCAAGGGGCAGGGCAGGGAGGGTCCCAACAGTTTGACAGCTGCTGTAAATGCAATGCTGCAGGTGCACTAGGCTACTCGAGGAAATTGACACTTTTTCCTCATATATAGGCTACTCCATCTATACTTCACATCTATACTAGTACAATACACGTAGTATTGTAGGCCTAACACAAAAAGCGTCTCGGTTCGCAGTGCTCTTTGGCATATGGTTCTCTTGGTTTGTTATTGTCACTGGTGATCTTCTCCAATGTAATCCAGTTCAGGCGTCCACAGTTTACAGAGAAAGCTCAGTCAAAGTAGGGTATTTTTCATCCATCCGTTTGGTCATTTTCGATCAGAATCCTATATATTCGACTGGTCACATGGGCCGACTAGGTAACTGATGTGATATATATTATGAATGATCTCTTGCGGAGTTACACAAGTTGCGTATCATGAGTTGTCCTACAGGTGCGTGCGTGCGTCTCTCTATACTACAATAAAAAATCAGGCCAACCTTGCACGGCTTTTGAGTAGCAAGGTAACAAATAGGCACGCTATTTGAAATATTGGCTTAAAAAAGCTTTAATCGACTGTGCTCATTAAAAATAAAGGAAAAATAACTAAAAACTAATCAAAACATAGCCTACAACAGAGGTTATCCATTTTCTTCCACAGTGTTCCTGACTGCGTAGCTTAATTCCAAGTGGGGTCCCTGTCAGATGTGACTGTGAGTCGCTACTACACTAGCTACTTGTGGCGTCTGTGTGTGAAATGAATGTGAACTTATTTAGGGAGTGCTTGTAGATAATTTGCTTCCCGCCGCTGCACCCGCGTCTTGCTCCGCTCAACAGTGGGAAAAGAACCGGGGTGGCGCGTAGGGGGGGCTGCAAGACTCATGCCTGACATGGCAAGGCGACAAAGCTAACACTTGTCAAGAAGCATATATAGCCTACCTTATGCTTATGAGGTTCTCTTCAATAGTGACAGGCAAGCTACATTTGTACTATATGGCTATTAGGCTAAGCTATAGGCAGTTAATAACCGCCACTTTTAACACCATAACATGCTTAATTTTGATGGACAACAGATTACTGAGATATGTGCATGCTTCAGGCCTATGCAGAATGGGATATAATATATTAGCCTATAAGAAGTACATTTTTTAAAGAAGTTTGCAACCGGAAATTAAAGTGAAATTCCTTGAAGTCTGTGGGGAAAGAGCCAATGACAGCAGTGTCAACCTCATGGGACACTACAGATGGTAAACCGCCCTGTCACAATGGCACAATCAATGATTACATGCATGAACGTAACGGACAAAAATAAGACCATCCCCAAGAACCAGATGCTGTAGGTCCTAGAGACCGTTCTCATTTTTGTTCTAATTCAGATTTAGGCTAATTCTTAATCAGTTGGTAATCTACCAGTGCATATAGATATAACTTATTTCAAGTATAGGCCTATTTTACAGGTGAGGTTTCGAGGTGAACAGAAAAAGGAGGGGGGGACAATGGTAATAATAATAATAACAATAAAATGGCTATTAATTGTAAGTATGTGATAGGCTGGACAATGATACAAATGTATAGCATCTGTTGTGATGGCAGTGTTCACTCAGTTCTCTGCATTCAAGTAAAGACTCAACCTGGAGAGCAGAGGAGGACTGCCCACAGCTCAGCATCACTATAGTACTCCTCTGTCATCACTGTTCAGGACTGGAGTAACAGCAAACAATGGAATTGCAGTCTGAGGGAGGATCAATGTTTGTGGACTACCGGTATATATGTTTTTTGTCTTATACAAAGTGTTTACTAAAAACACATCATGGCCCGTCTGAGAATGAGGTCACTTCACCCCCTAATCTACTCTCCAGGCAAAGAGACAGTGTGTCCCCACCCAGATGACATGTCACCCAGAGCGACCTCCTGGCCACAGATAGGAAGCTGCTGTCAGCCATGCTTAGCCAAGGTGCAGCATCAGTGTTCTGCCAGAGCCTTTGTTTCTCTTATGAAGTTTTTATCCTGATAGGAGAAGTGGCCCAAAGACTTTGGGCTGCCCTGTCAGAGGTTAACCAGAAGATTAAACTAATGTATAATAGTACTCAGAAGGACTTATAAGTGTGACAATGACAAGCCATGATTTGTGACAAACTGTCAATAATGACCAATTCATTGTATAACCTACATGTCAATAAAATATTAAATCAATCAATCATGTAGGATTGTCTTTTTATTGTAGGCCACCATATTATCATGCTTTTATGCTCCTTTTTATAAGTGTGTAGGAACTGCCAATAGTTATATTTTATTATTATAGTATTATATTATAATTTATTGTCCCGAAGGATATTCGTCTTCACAGACTGTGAAGACGAACATCCTTCGGGACAATAAAGATTATTATTATTATTATTATTATTATTATTATATTAGACTATGTTATAATCACTCAACAACAATTAACAAGTGTAAAAGAAAGAAAAAACATTAGGCTTTGCAAAAGTCAAGACACCAAAAGACACCTTTAACAAGAATGAGCAGCACATAATACAGACTGTGCACCAGCTATCAAAACGTTGAATAATAAAATCACACCTGTGTGAAGTGAGGAGTGCTCTTATCATCATACATAATCATACTACATCATACTATACATCATACACATCATATACATCAAATTCCATGCTCAGTCAATCAAATCATCACAAATGTCATTCAGCCAATCACAATTTGCGTCTTCACTTTTCTGTCCTCACTTTTGTCTTCAATGTTTGTGGAACATGGAAACATGGACATGGAAAGCCTAAAGCTGACCATTCAGACAGACAGACAGACAGACAGACATACAGACAGACTGAGAGCTCCAGGGAATTTCTATTGACTGACTATTACTATTATGCCACCAAAATGTGGAATGCCCTAACAGCCATCAAAAAGTGCGACTCCCCACCGTCCTGCAAAGCCGCCATAAAAGAGAACCTGTCTGTAATTTGCAACTGGACTTGGAGTCTTTTAGCTTGCCAAAAGAAATTACGTACCCCATAGTTTTTCTGTAAATTTAGGCCTACGTTTACTGCTGTATTGATGATCTGATTGATGATCTCTTGTATAGTATTGTATGTCTTTATGTGTTATTTTAGCATTATTGTATACGCACTATAGTACTGTATGTAAATGTGGGAATTGAGGTGAATGGTGCACCTACTGCATCATTCATGTGACCTAGTCACATGACCAACAGGAAGTACAAAACTTTGTTCCTCCTAGTAGAGAGCCATTTTGACTCTGCTGCAGGACCTGGTGTTACCTGCAGGTGTTTCCTTCTCAGAGTGAAGCATGGTAGGCCAAAGCTGTTTGTTGCGGCTAATAGTGCAGTGCTAATGGCATTTGTTTGGTAGAGCACATGCCACGTTTGGCCATTGTTTTAGCACTTTAGTCTGTATCACTATTGTTTTATTTGACCTTATTTAAATGTATTTATTTGTTTATTCCAGTCTTCAAATTACTTCTTCAATACACTGTGAAGTGACGTGATCTGCTGCTGTGCTTAAAGACATTGAGAGACTGGTAAAACAGTATATATATTCTATGCACTGCATGCATTTGTGTAGTTAAATGCAACTCTTTAATATCACTTCACTGTCTTCTCTTATAGCTGTGAGGCTGTTGATGTCCCCCCTGCCCTTGCCCTTACATTGATTGCACTGTTCACTGCAAATCAAAGTAGGTTTTATTGTTCTTTTAATAATTATTTGAATAGTGTTTGTGTACTGCTAGGGCTGGCACTAATATGTTTTTATGTTTCCTTAAAGGGACCAGTCCAGCCACTGTTTTCCACTCTTGTTTTATCCTTTTGTTTTTTTTATTTGAGTTGATTTGGGCATTTTAGGCATATTTGTTTACGTTCTTACTGGCTTGTTTTAATTGTTTCTCTCTATTTATGTTACAGAGTAACCTTGTTAAAGGCCGGGTCCGCCTGCTGCACACGGCACTTTTCTCTTCTGTGGGGACTGCACTGTGGGACATTTGGGTTTTATTGGTGTGTATTTGTTAACCCCCTGCACTGCATGTTTTGTATTGATTTTATTGTTTGATTTTAGTTAGTTTTGGTGCTAGGCCTGTCCCCTTTCCTAACTTCGAGTTTATTTCACTGTGCACGGGCCGACCCGCCCTTCCCTAAGAGTTAATTACCAACCTGTCACTTTATTATCTTATCTTGCCTATTGATGTAATTGCCCTAACGTTTTATATACTGTAATTAATTGAAATAAAGTTGTTATATGGTTTCCACACAAATGCCTCTTGTCAATCGTTCCTGTTAAAGGGGAAGTTGGTCAGTTATTAGGATTTCACTCTAGGGGTTCCTCCTGCCCCCCTCATTAAGCGGGAGGTGGTGTAGTCAGGCTCTTTACCTACCAGTTACTACATAAACTAATAAAGTATTCAATCAAGCAAACGCACAAGCAGAAAAGCTCTTGCCGATTTGATAGTCTTCTCGTTAACTTGACAAGTGACAGTACTCTAAGAGACCACCAGACTTTACTGTATATCTGAAGGATAATTGTTTGCTACAATATTGTACTGAAGGATCACAGAAAACCTGACCTTAAAAGGTTGGAGGTCAGTGTGGTGTTGAACTTTGAGTGACCTAGGTCAAGACCATTTAGGCTCTGTTCTTTGGGAAGGACAGCCCCTTTAACTGACCAAAAGGGTCAACATGAGGCAAAGGTTCCCTTCTTTCACAGCTGATTCAGTGCAAGCAAGCCACCATCCAAAAGACAATCCGATTCCTCCACTGACCTTTATTGTGGCACAGCAGGCACTGAGTTCCCCAGAAGGACATAACTCAGACATCCCCAAGTCAAGTTGTTTAAATTTCTGTGCACTCAGTTTCACAATCTTTGCCAGCTGCTTGAGAAGCTATATAGACACGTCAATATGATTGGTTGTGTTTGCACGCCCACACGGTGATAGACAGACGGTCCCATCCAATCATCTACCAAGTATCTTTTTTCATCTACCCCGTCATCGAATTTGCTTCCGTGATCCCAGATCCCAATAAGCTGTGAAACAAATTTGTGTAGCAAGCTTCTTGGATCTGGCAGCGTCAGGTTACGTCCTGGTTCCCTAACACCTCAATGACACAGAAAACCAAGCTTCAAACTTCTCAAAACAAACTAATCCGTCTTCTTCTTCACCTAGGGCCCATGACCCACCTATATGCGGAGCATTTTGACAGCATAGGCTGGCTCAGGGTGGAAGATAGTCAAGCAATTAAAGATGGTCCTGACTTTCAAAATTGTAAATGCAACTTTACCGTAACTATGCCCTCAGTACCCACTTACTTGTCTAATTACTTTAAAAAAGTGAGCAACACCCACAGCCATAAAACTAGAGGGAGCGTGAACAACGATCTGGTGCCACCCATTTATAAAACAAATATGAGCAAATTCACCTTCCAAAGCACTGCTACCCAGGTGTGGAATGCCCTCCCCCCCCCCCCCCATCGCTCAAAACAAACAAATCACTGGCTTCCTTCAAGACAGGCCTAAAAATTCACCTGTCAGCAAGTCAAAGGGAGAGGAGGTGATCGCATCAGCCGCTTTGTGCGAATAATAATCCCCTTCCGATTAACCTTCGGCCCCAACCGAATACTGTATATTTCATGTTTAGAGGAAATGTATATGTTGCCTTAAATTATTATTGTTATATCACTTACTGTTACTGTGTTAACTTATTATTCATGTCATGTGTGAGTGGATAGGACCCGAATGGAAACAAGACCGCAAGGTCTTTCTTCGGTGAAATCCTTTTTTGGACAAAAATGCCTGACTGTACATTGTGCTATTTGCATTTATGTTGCCTAATAAAGTATTCAATCAATAGCTGCGTAATGGAGTGGCCACTAGCACCACTCAAAAATAGATGCCTCATTGGCCGCTGCAGTTCGTTGGAGCCATGTGTGTCGACGGGAGGGCGGAACAATTTACACTCTGGGGCGGAAGTGCGCAAGAAGATTGGAAGGCACGCTACGCCTTTCTTTGCACTACATCATGCTTCCACTCAAGTGTCTATACTGGCCAATCACAGCGCATCTTTTCCGGTACATCCGGTCTGTGGTGCACGCGGAAGCTTGGCTCATGCTTCTGCTATGCTTTTGACCCCTCTCGAGAACGCACGCCCCAGAGCTGGAAGAGGCGTCTACCTTTGTATGTCTATGCTTAAAACTGGGACTACAGTCGATTGTCGAAATAATTGAAATGTGGAAATTTGGAAAGACAATTGAATGTCATGCATATCTTCTTTGTTGAGAAAGAGAAATAAAGTGGAAGCAAAAGTGGAAGTAAAAAAGGCATCCAATGTGCAGTGTGAAGTAATCTTACTACTGACCCATTTTAATAGATGTAACTGATGTGATGGAGGCCCAGCCCTTTGTTACACTGCCCTGAAAAATTAGAATAATGGACAATGAAAGAAGGAGAAAGCGGAGAAAATGGAAAAAGAAAGAATCATTGCAGAAAATGTGAATCGTATGAAGAGAGAATCAAGAGAGCGAGAGAATGAGAAATAGACAGAAGATGACAGAGAGAGAAACAATAAGGAAAATATACAAGATAAACTGGGCAAGTGGGCAGTAATGGTGTGATGTGAGTGTTATCAGTATCACATCAGCTCTCATTCTCAGCATGGAATCTATAATGGGAAAATCAACCTCTCTGACTCCTGTGTAATTGGATTTGCCGGGTCTCGTGCTGAATCAGAGCCCAGTGGGTAGCACAAAGCTTGTTAAGATTGGACAAGCATTGCTGGGCTACTGGGTAAAGGAAGAGGCGGGGTCAGGGCAGAGGTAACCTTGACAACTTTTCTGGAGAGTAGAGAGTGAATAATTCAAATGGTTTGAACACTGAACTGAGCATCCATTATGTCCATCTTACTGAAAACATTTCTTACTACCCTAAATTGAGAGAAACATGATCTTTTGCTCAATTTAGGTCATCAGGCCACAGAAAATAGACACCAGTGTGTGTTTGCTGCTGTAGGTTACCAGGTTACAGACATAAACCATTTACTGCTCCCACATCGCAAGTCCAAATGAGGCTGAGCCTCGGTTTACCTTAAGAGTATCATGCAAGATAATCCATGTCATAAATTTGTGTTAGAAGATGTAATTCTAATTCATATAATCATGGTTTTCTTTGGATTCAAACAGCCAGAAAATGCAACCCTGACCAGTTTCCCAAAGTGCTTGTGACTGATTGCTTATTTATACAAATTGAAATAAATGATGATTTGTTTTTAAGCTGAAATAAGCATGTATACCATACTCTACTATACCTGTACATCTCTACTTCATTTAAACCACAATCCAAATCAGAAATCAACAGACATCCTAGACCTAGACAATGCAAACTGGTGTCATTGTATTTTAGGGTAATTGTGCAGAACTGAGTTCTTAATCAATGCTCTGATCAACCTTTCCTTCTGAGCCATATAATTTGCTTAGCATCGGTCTAACTGCCTTTTACAGTGACACAGAGCATCGGCAGATCACAGCACCTTATGAAATAATGGTGTTGACCTGGCACCGTTTTGCTGAGTAACAGTGATCATCAGCATGTAATGAACCAATCTAATCAAAGATCAGTAACCAGACCTAGACTATTTCAAAAGGGAGAGTTGGGGAGTTGGGACGTAATGTTAGCCAACCAGAGAGAGAATGAGAAGAGGGCAATAGTAGCCAAGATGCATGGTTGAGCTGGTCTCCATTGGATCTTGTTTCTGCATCTTTATGTTACACTCAAGAGAGCAGTATATACCCAGGTAAGCACTGAATAAGATCTCCCTGTCCCTCCACCCCCCAAAGCATGAATGATTAACCACCTGGCCCACAGTGCCCTGAGTCTGGGTCAGGATGGTGTGGAAGAGAGACTCCAGGCCTCCACACGGCAGGATCATCCCTTGTAGTGCCATGCAATGGGAATGAATGAGCAACCATGACTATCGCGACACAGGGAAGGCAATTTTTTAAAATACAAAGTGGAATTTTGCCAACTAGCTATCATATTCCATAATTTACAAGTACAGAGATTGTCTCTGTGGATGCTGACATGGGAGGACGGCATAGTCTATAACTTTTCAAGGCAACGTTTTTTATTATTTTTTATTTTTTCTACTTGAGTCTATATCCTGAGAACTGACACAGCATTCAACATGCAGGTATGATTCAGATTTTAATTCATTTGCAAGTTGGAAACTATTATGTGTTGTCTAGGTGAACACATGCATAATTTTGTTATTTGTTATTTTGGTATATCACAATGCTCTGCTGTAAAAGTGTTGCACAGTGACACAAATATCAATGTATACCTTGCTGGAGAGATGATTGAGTGGGGATTTCTGTGGGTGGCATTGTATCCCAGTCAGTAGAACCTAGTGTGCTTATGATTGAGTTGGAAGCCAGGATGTAAAATTATGTTAGGACCAATAAGTGATATTGCCAACATGGGGTCAAAGTGTAAGACATAACCCTAAAGATAAACTTTCCTCTTACGGGCTTAGGCTGCTGCTGTGGAGTTGAGTGTCAGCTCACTTCCATGTGTGTCTCCTGCAGCTTCCCCTCCCTTCCTCTTACCCTGCTGTCTTCCTCTAGCACAGAGATGAGGTCATACCCATGAGCCTCAAGCAACACTGACACTCTAGACCACGATGAGGGACCATCTCTTAATTAAAATACAATCGGTTGTGCTCTGAGCTAACAAAGGCAATTCACCCGATCTGACAATTAATGGATTATTTGGATACATTGCGTAATCATGTCTGCTGTCCATGTGATTTGACTTTTTTAAGTGTTCAATTAACACTATAGAATACAACCTCCTTGGATTTCCTCTTTTAGATAAAGCCTATAGTTTGAGATGTATAATTGTATATATTTTTTTAGAGTCAGCTATGTTGTCATTGCTTGTCCCACTATCTTGGCATGCAGTGTAGTTTCTCTGCCAGTGACAGTCATTGCATGCTTCACATAGCTTTGCAAAAACTACCTGCTGTAAACTCATGTGAAGGGAAAGAAAACAGCATTAACTATATAAAAACCAAAAACAGTAGTATTACTTGTAATACTGTATGGCAGATCACTAGTCACACTGTCCCTGCATATTGTCTGCTTGCACTGCCTCAAGAGAAGTTTGTTCCCATGAAGAAAGGGGGTGTCACAGATACCCCAAACCATCACCACTACCATCACATTGCCAGATTGATTCTGACGTCTCAAATAGGGTCCCTTCAATGATATTGTTCACCTGTCTCATTGGCTTAAAGCGGGGTGGGGCTATGGGAAGGGGGTCGGGTGAGGGTTATTGGTGGGGACACGGGGTGAGGGGTATTGTTAGGGAGAGGGGTGAGAGCATTGGGGGTAGGAGGCTGACAGGTGGGAAAAAAACTCTCATCCGACCAACCTCCCCTGTCCTTCCATGGGGCCCTGTGTGAGCAAAGTAATGAAGTCCAAATTACAGCACAGGATTGCTTAGAACAAGCCCCTATTGTTCACCCTCAGGGCACTCTAAATGAGTGTCACAGCAAGCAGCGGGGCACAGACCGTTACTGCACTATTTAGTCTGTCCCGTTGTCTCAAGACGGCCCTGTTTCAGAGGTTCTCAGATCAGACAAATACTGCCCCCCCTTCCACCCCTCCTTTGCCCTCACCCTTCCTCTGTACAACCAACCAGCGCCTCCTCCTCACCCCAAAATAGGCCAAATCTCCTCTATTGTATTTCGACTGCCCAGTGTGAAATTCACTGTGACGTTAAATGTTTTCTAATGAATAATTACTGAATGGATATGCAGGGGGAATATGTGTAATGGATTGTAGACTGCATTTTAAAAACGTCTTTTTTGTCTCTGCTCCGTGGTATTTACAGGACAAAAACACTTTCTCAGAAGAAATGAGGGCTATGGGGAGGGAGGGGGCTAAGGAGGGGTGGGGTGCTAAGGGCTTTGTGTCAATTAGATCCAATGGATTATCTTTTTTAATGTTTTTACAGAGAGTTGAGAATCAAAGGACTTCTGCTTCCAAAAGGGGGGAAGAGAGAGAGAGAGAGAGAGAGAGAGAGAGAGGACACAAAACCAACAAAAGCAGTGAAAACCTTTGGTCCAAGTGTTGATGTTAAGAATGCAAAGGAGACTGGTGGAATTTTTCCCACTATATATGCCTCTTAAATGTGCCGCTGTTTTCTCTCACTATTCCAACAGTGTGTTGTGTTGGTCAGTGTGTCAAAATTGAATTGAATTGTGTCAGCTATGAACTGTGGGCTGTTTGCCAACATCCCCATGTGCTCTGTAGCGATCATTAGCTTCTGTCTGCTCGTCTGCACAATCACAGGCTTTGCCTCAAAGCCACATAAGACCTCTAGACCCCTTATTCAATAGAAATAACAGGGACCATGTTTGCGCTTTTTCTGCTGCTTTCTCAACCGAGTTCTCCCCTATGGTGCCACCTATTCACTCATCCAGACCCATTTATCAAAATACATGTCTGAGAATTTTTAATATCATTGTTATGAAGCAAATGAAAATCTGAATTTTGAAAGAAGGAATGAGGAATTCAATTATATTCATCAACCTAAATGGTTGAAAATCTGTAATCCAGAAAAAAGATAATTATAGGAATATATAAATGATTCTGTAATTCAGCATAGAGCCTTTTAACGAGTTGGACCCCAGTGCCTATCCTGGCGGAACGTTCCAAAAATATCAGATCTACAAGCGCACAACATCTGCGTTGTGAGCTTGTAAATCGGTTATTTTTGGTGAAGAGATTTTGTGTAGACGGAAAAAAGGTCTGTTTTGACTAAGAATAGAGTTAAAGGGTAAATTACTAGTTACTTTGGTAGCTTTTAGGCCTTGTAGTTACCTTTTTTTTATATATTTTATATTGTATTAATAGTACACAGTGTAGATAGACAGGAAACAGGGAGAGAGAGAGAGATGGTGAGTGACATGCAGCAAAGGTCGTTGGGATCGGGATTCAAACCCACGACACACTGTCAGGCTGCATATGGTATGCGCTGGCCCTGGACCCGGGACCACTAGGCCAGCAGGCACCCATGTAGTTACCTTTTTAACACTGTTGTGTTATTTGCTGCCAAGGGTCAGCTGGATATGGAAGGGGCCCTCATTGCCAGGGACCGAGTGGGCCTCCAAGACTTTGTCCTCCTAGATGAGACTACAGAGACGTCCTTCTTCAACAACCTTAAGAAACGCTTCAATGGAGACCTCATCTATGTGCGTCTGGGAAATGATCAATCAATCTGAAAATCACTATTTTTGGCATTGAACAATGCAGTACAGTAGCCTACATATGTTCAACCACCATTCAAAACTCTATTTTACTGTATTGATAGACCTATATTGGAACTCTGCTGGTGTCTGTAAACCCCTACAAAGAGCTGGATATCTACACTACGAAACAGATGGATCTCTACATGGGTGTGAACTTTTTTGAGCTTCCACCACATATGTGAGTGTGTATAGTGCATGTTAGATGCAGTATGTATACTGCATATTTCTGTGTGCATCATCATAATATAATAACTTGCTGTGCTCGCTATAGGCTGTCCTGTGAATCACTTAGTTTGATTTGTTTTATTTTGCAACAGCTACGCCCTCGCAGACAACGCCTACCACACCATGCTCTCAGAGTTCAATAATCACTTCATCCTCATCTCGGGCGAGAGTGGGGCAGGGAAGACAGAGGCCTCCAAGAAGATTCTACAATACTATGCCGTCAGCTGTCCAAGTACCACTCTGCTTGATACAGTCAGGGACAGAATGCTAATGTCCAACCCTGTCTTAGAGGTCTGATTGTTGGCTTTAATTATACTTCTCATTAATTTAATGACTATAGACAGCATGCCATACTGTATACAGTACTATACAGTACTTACCACTATGCATCATGTATACTTGTGTCTCCCTTCAGGCTTTTGGCAATGCCAAAACACTGAAGAATGACAACTCAAGTCGGTTTGGGAAGTATATGGACATTCAGTTTGACAGACAGGTAAGGGTCAACAGTAGTTTGTAGTCCTATTGCTTAGTTGTAGTTTTTCCACATTAAGGCTAATTTATTGAAGATTTTAAATGAAGATTTTGAGTTATGCTGCTACTCACAGGGGGATGCGGTAGGAGGTCATATCTTGAACTACCTGCTGGAGAAGTCCAGGGTGGTGCATCAGAATCATGGAGAAAGGAACTTCCACATATTCTACCAGCTGGTGGAAGGAGGAACGGATGACTTACTTCAACAGCTGGGCCTGGAGAGAGACTGCCAGCATTACTACTACCTGACACAAGTAGGTAGCAGATTACTATGTATGAACACCTGCAAAACCTACAAGCTTGAAGATATGAGCATTTGCGCCTGTCGTAGACATGCGCAGAGCAAGTTCAGTCAGGGAACCTCAGTCAGCGCGCCGGCTGTTAATTGGGCCACCACAGCATCATCCACATGATTCACTCAGCCAATCACAGCTCACCCCATCTCTCATACCGGCTACTTGAACCAGAGGTCTGCATTCCTCTGCCTTCTTGTTTGCCCACTGCTGCTGTATCAGCGTGCTGCTGTCATACACTTGCGCTCATTCTGCTGCTTGCCCACTGCTGCTGTATCAGCGTGCTGCTGTCATACACTTGCGCTCATTCTGCTTGCTTATTGCTAAATGCTTTATTGTATACTGTGCGCTGCTGTATACAAGTGCGTGCTCACCCACCTCCACCCCAGCTACCACCTGTCGTTTTGGATCTACTGTTTTAGGTACGGGGGATTCGGAGTCCCTATGGTCGGGACTGATGCGCTTGACCCGTACCTAAAAAGCAGATCCAATACATCGCCAAACCATAATAAATATATTGCATTGATTATCTTATATTCAATAAATATATATATTACATCCTCCTTGAGTTGTCTGACTGAACTGCTATTTTTCCAATAGCTAAAGTATAACATAATGCTTAAAACACCAAAAGGGGTTCCCACCCTGAATGGGTTAACACTGCTATGGACTCATCTGGTTTTATCTGTTAACTGCATGCTTTTGTTTCTGACAGGGGGAGTGTGCCACTGTGGCTTCCATCAATGACAAAAATGACTGGAAGACGGTCAAAAATGCACTGCAGGTCATTGACTTTGATGAGAGTAACATTAATGTAAGTTGAATACTAGCCGACGCTGTTGTGTGCTTTCAATATCTTTATGAAGGGGATTACTAATATGTATTTCTGTGCAGCACCTCTTTGGCATCGCTGCAAGTGTTCTCCACTTAGGTAATGTTCAATTTGAGTGTGATAGCAAAGGCTATGCCACCTTGGACAACAATGCAGAGCTGGGTTGGGTCTCAACAGTAAGCCTACAGTATAAAGTCCTGTAATTTCTCAGATATTCAGTCATCATTACAA
Source organism: Protomyctophum bolini (assembly GCF_963924005.1). Taxonomy (NCBI): domain Eukaryota; kingdom Metazoa; phylum Chordata; class Actinopteri; order Myctophiformes; family Myctophidae; genus Protomyctophum; species Protomyctophum bolini. Next base: position 25,247,644 of record NC_137867.1, on the reverse strand, counting down.
AATATTGTTCAGTGTTCTTTTAAGAACATTTGTGTCATTTATCTCTCTAGCTACTAGGAGTTAATCCACAAATACTCCAAGAGGGACTAACATACAGGAAGATTGAAGCCAAAATAGACCAGGTGACAGACAATTTTGCTAAAATTGGTTCAAACTTCAAGCAGACATTCAGTGTCATTCATCATTTAAAACACATCTGTTGCCTCTTTGAACTGTAAAGGTCCTCAGCCCCTTCACAATAGACCATGCCATCTATGTCAGGGATGCCCTGGCCAAAGCAATTTATGGACGGACCTTCACCTGGCTGGTAAATAGGATCAATGAATCCCTGGAGAATAAGGTTAGGAGAATTAAAGGCTAATATAATTATACTTTGACACGCTCCAACCGGTTTTTGTGAAGTTTAAATTACTGTAATTACTCTAACTGTAAATATAATGTAATCTATATACGTATTGCCTGCCTCCATATGACCATCAATTGAGTCTTTTGGTGTCATTTTCTGTTAGGACCCCTCAAAGAAAACTGTTATAGGGCTCCTTGACATATATGGCTTTGAGGTTTTCTACGTAAACAGGTAGGTTACGGTTACGTCCACAATGTCATTGCCTCACATTCTGACCTGCACAGCCTTTATCAAGATTCTTCATTTATCCTGTTGGCCAAAATGTATTGCATTCCTCCTGACTTACTGAAGTGATATGCTTAACACTTAATACTTAATACTGGGTGATATCCGTCTCGTGCACTTGAAATGTACATATATATCACCCAGTGTTATGCACTGCATCTGGCAGTCAGGAAGAATTCATAGAACTAGTTTAATCTTTAAATGCTTTTAGTTTAATGCTCACTATTCTGTTCTACTTATGACTAACCTAACCACACTGAAACTGAGATTTGCCCATTTGTCATTACTTGTTTCCATTCAGTTTTGAGCAGTTCTGTATAAATTACTGTAATGAGAAGCTGCAGCAGCTCTTCATCCAGCTGACACTCAAGGCTGAGCAAGAGGAGTATGAGGCTGAGGGTATTGAGGTAAAATTAACAACTGAAATGATAATTAGCTATTGGTTGTGCCATTTAGATGGCATGTTATGTAGACAGATGGCAGGGAATTTGTAAACCTGGCATCCTATAGTGTGCACAGTTTCAATGTCGTTACAGATTATTGATCTTTTTTTATACAGTTTAGACTGATAGGTTGCTTACCTATGATCCTAGATTACCATTTCTTTGATGACCTCACGGTTTCCTTTTGTAAGTCACTCGGATTTATAGTGTCTGCTAAATGTCTAAATTGTAATTGTAAATTGTGCATCATTCCTTAACTGCTTCATTCTGTCATTTGCTTTGCTATGCTCCAGTGGGAGCCAGTGCAGTTCTTCAACAACAAGATCATCTGTGACCTTGTTGAAGAGAAGCACAGAGGCATCATTTCAATACTGGTGTGTACTGAGTAAATGGAACGATGATTTTCATCCAGTACAATAGTTCAAATGCTGAATAATAGCTCCATTTGGAACCTCATATCCACACTTTAGCTCAGAGAAGAGGTTTGTGTCAGGATATCCCTGCATGGGTAGAAATGGGGTCGTTTCGCAGTATGGAGCTGGCTGAATACATAATTTGTGTGAAAGCAATGATTAAAAAAACACACACACACACACACACACACACACACACACACACACACACACACACACACACACACACACACACACAGTTTGAAATTGTTCAGTGTTGGTAATTTTTAGACCTATATACTGTAGGATGAGGAGTGTCTCAGGCCAGGAAGTGCGACAGACCTCACCTTTCTGGAGAGACTGGAGGAGAAGATGGGCAGTCACCCTCACTTTGTCACGTGAGTAGAATATTCTACTTCCAGTAAGACGCCTAAGGTGCATGCATCCGCCACATTGACAGCAGACTGCTGGGCGAGCGCTGGCACTTTGGCATGGGGGGTCAGATCAACATGGAATTAATTCTGTATTGGCTAAGTGGCCATGTAAAGAGCATGCCTTGAGTGTACACTGTACAGGGTTTGATGAGGGCCGGGCCTTCGGGGCTGTTTTCTCTAGTTTTCGCCGGCTGCCGGGCACGGCTGCACTAATAACTTTGGGGCAGGCCCGTCCAGAGTTTGAATGGACAACTATCAGTCAAAAGGGAGACATCAAAGAGGAAGGATGGATGGGGAAGGATCAACATATGGAATGTCAGAACAGGTTCTGACATATCTAAGGGTTTGAGGTCAAATGTAGAGTTGCTGGCCAATATTGATGACATCGGGGATCTCCATATATGGGCTTGCGGCAGCAGGTCGCAGGGATCTCCATCCCTGATGATGTCACGTGATGACGAGACCTGGGCACCATATATGGGGGCATTATGGGGATATTGAGTGACTGATAATCCCCATGTATGGGGATATTGAGTGACTGACGGGAAATGTACGATTTCATAGTAATTGTGACCTGTTGTCACAATAAACTATACAATTTAAAAAAGACATGCTCTATCCATCAGAGATCCTTCAGAAAGGTATATTTCGCTGAAAGACCAAAAAGTTTTATACTAGTTCATATACTTTATATATTTTAAAATGTTTGTTACACCTGTGTTGTACATTTGGCCATCTACCAATTACATTAGTTAAATACAATGCCCATCTCAGTACAACCACGTAATTCAAAACTTGAGATCCTCTTAGCTCTCAGGTCCAAATCTGTAATCATTCTGCTGACTGATGGCTTGTCTCACCCACAGTGAGCTGACACAGTAGGACTCTGTCCTTAATGCTTTTCACTCTTCATCCCTCCATTCTCTATCTACCCCATTGACTGCAGGCACAAGCTGGCTGACAAGATGACACGTAAGACTCTGGAGAGGGGAGACTTCCGTCTCCTGCATTACGCTGGGGAGGTCACCTACTGCGTTGTTGGTAAAAGAAACCTCAATCTCAGGCCCTGTTGCTTGCAGGTCCTTAACCTGCTGTATTTCTAATAGTGTAGATAGCAGGTCTACAAGCTCACAACGTGTCACTGTGAGCTTGTAGTTCTGCTGTTTTCACTATTTTTTTTAAATCATTGATTTTTGATTTTCTTTTAAATGCTTTGATACTTACCAACATTCCCAAAATAGGGATGCCAGGTTCAAAGTGGTTAAACCTCAACAAGGCTTTGTTTCACTGACAGATAGCTACTAAATTGTTTCCTTTTTGTTCAAACCTCCGTCTAGGTTTCCTGGACAAAAACAATGATCTGTTGTATAGAAACATAAAAGAAGTAAGTTCTTCACGATTCTATCTGTCTACTACTGTGAGGAATGGGAGTCGAGAGTGTATTCCTTTCAATGAGTTCCTTAATTATTAAGCATCTTGTAGACTTAGTGTAAATAATACAGGAGGGGATGCAGTAAATTTGGCAATTGACCCTTGAGTATCAACTTAATATAATTTGTTTGTACCATTTGTGTGTGTCTGACAGGGAGAGGTGTGTGTGTGTGTGTGTGTGTGTGTGTGTGTGTGTGTGTGTGTGTGTGTGTGTGTGTGTGTGTGTGTGTGTGTGTGTGTGTGTGTGTGTGTGTGTGTGTGTGTGTGTGTGTGTGTGTGTGTGTATGCAGGCATGCATTCATTTGTGTTTGCCAGTATTGTCCGATATATGTCTGATAACCTCTGTGTGTGTTAACCCACCTTTCTGTAGCTATTGTGTCAATCTAAGAATGGCATAGTGAGAGAATGCTTCTCTGCCATGGATACAGAGAGCAGGAGAAGACCAGAAACAGTGAGCAACTACATCCTCATAATCACTGATAGTGTGATAAGACTGCAATAATGCCACACAGAATTCTGAACCATACACTGTAAAAACTGATTGTACAAATGTAACTAAATGGGTCAATTTGGTTACGTTTGTTTACTCTCAGAGTTACACATGGATAAATTAACACTTAACAATTGTACTGTGTATATTCTAACTTTGTCAGGCATCACATTTTTCTTTGTCAATATTTACAGTCACTGTGAAAAAAAGAGGAAGTAGCCTACAGTCTCTCCCTGTCACAGTCAGTCTTGTGTAAACTGTCTGTATTTGACAGATACTTTTAGGGATTTTAACCCCCAGTCTGTGTTTGCAGGTGGCAACCCAGTTTAAGAGCAGTTTGCTGAAGCTGACAGAGATCCTGATGGCTAAGGAGGCCTGGTATGTTCGCTGTCTAAAGTCCAACGAGACCAAGCAGCCAGGTAGGCTACTGCAACATGGGAGCTGGAATGTTAAACCAGTATGTATCTACAGGTTGGAGGCCCTTTAAACTGATGTTTCTATATCCTATATCACTTTCTTTTTCTGTTTCTGTTTCTGTTTATCTCACACACACACACACACACACACACACACACACACACACACACACACACACACACACACACACACACACACACACACACACACACACACACACACACACACACACACAGGACGGTTAGATGAGACACTAATTAGGCACCAAGTGAAGTATCTGGGACTGATGGAGCATCTCCGAGTCAGGCGTGCTGGCTTCGCTTATCGACGCAAATATGAGACCTTCTTAAAGAGGTATGTGAAACTTTAGTGCAAATGTGATGTGGACATGATGTTCTTGTTCAGTTGATTTAGTAAGGCATTGCTTTGTGGGGGGTTCTGTCGGGACCCACAGGTACAAACCGCTCTGTCCCGCCACATGGCCACATTGGAGAGGACTACCGGCTGACGGAGTGGAGGTCCTGGTTCAGCATCTGGGCTACTTGGACAATGAGTACAAAATGGGACGGTGAGAGAAGCTCCTCCAGAACGTCTATGCAAATGCATATTCAAATGCATATGATAGTAACCATCCTCTTTTTGCTTTTGATATAGGACCAAAATATTTATTCGTCATGCAAGGACACTTTTTGCCACAGAGGATGCTTTTGAAAGATGTAAACATGAGCTGGGTGAGTGCAAATCAACTGCAAAAATCTTTCAGTTTATTATATTTACTGTGATTGTAATACCAGACCCTGAAATTGCAGCGACACGGCTCCAGGCCAAGTATAAAGGATACAAGGCAAAAGGGGAATTCCGAAAACAGAAAGAAGCTGGTAAATGACTAAATGCTACGTATAGATTCTACCACTATATGGCAAATTGTTCTGTGTCTCTTCTGTGTCTTTTTAGTACAGTACAGTTCAAATTAAATGTATTCTATAATATTCACTATTCCTTAGCCACTAAGATTGAGAATTGTTGGAGAGGAGCACAGGCTAGGAAGGAGAGAGAGAAGAGAGCCTGGGCTGTCAAAGTCATCAAGCAGTAAGTGCACTGAAAAGATTGTTAATCTAGTAAAAACCCATAAACTCATTTGAGATCAGAGATCTCTTTTTCAAACATTGTGAGAGGAGGACATGTTCGATATTGATATTGCACAGGTTTTGTCTATATGCCACACTGGCTTTTCAATCATTACTGGTAATACACTTTAACTATCACTTCAGATTTATCAAAGGATACATGACCAGAGGACAAGCAAAATGCACAGACAACTCTGAATATCTGGCCTTTGTGAGACAGAATTATCTGAACAGACTGAAACAAAAACTGCCAAAAACTGTTCTTGATAAAACCTCCTGGGAATCCCCTCCGCCTGTTTTAACAGAGGTACAGATATTGATATGAGATTAATTTCAGTTCACTTGTAATAACAAATTGACACTTTTTTTTCATTGTGTTGTTAACTTTGGATTCTTTCTTATTTCCTCACCTAGACTTCAGCATTGCTGCGTGTTCTCCACTATCGCACCATGGTGAGGAAGTATGTGAGAGGAATTACACCTCAGAGAAAAGCACAGGTAATATTGTAGCCTACTCTGTAGAATCACTGTTAGTGATTATTATAGAAACCAGTGGTCGTAAGTACAATTACTTAATTAAGTACTGATTTTACTTTCCATTCTTTGATACATTTCTACTCCACTACATCTCACAGGCAACTTAGTATTGTATTTTTTACTTCACTACAATTACGACAGCTTTAGTGCTTTGTGTTTTGTATTTTTAATCCAGGCTTTCGAGGCACCCCCCACACTGGAGCCCTAGTAACGTGTATGCCACTTTTCCGAGTTACTTTTCAGATTTTGATCATTTATACGAAACATAGGCCTACATTAACCACTTAAGCCCCGTTTCAAAATTAGCCTATCTACAACCTTACAATGTGTCATGCAACTTGTTGTGAGCTTGTAGTTTTTACTCAGGTCAACATTTTTTACAGTATTTGTGATATTGCTACTTTTACTTTAGTAAAGCTCAGTACTTCCACCACTGAATATAAACACATTTTTGTTCTATTGCAAGGATCATTACAACATTTTGAGGTGTGATTTCCTTTATATTTCATAATTATATTACTTATCATTTCAGCTTCAACTGAAGAGCATTACAAGTACCGTCTTCAAGGGTAAAAAGGAGAGCTATCCAGCAAGTGTTGCTCAGCCATTTGTGGACACTAGAATCAGTACGTGTTGGCACATATTTATGTGCAGCTGCATTTTTATCCATGCATGCACGTGCGCGAACACACACACACACACACACACACACACACACACACACACACACACACACACACACACACACACACACACACACACACACACACACACACAATTATTTTGTGTTTTCTTTTCTATTTCATTTTATTGCATTCCATATTTTTAGGTGAACAAGATATAGATCCAAGAGTCCTACAGATGATTCGGAATGAGCGTATCAAGGTAAATCAGAGATTCACATTTTACCTTTGATTGTTTAGAATAGATTAACCCAGTGGTTCTCAAAGTGAGGTACAAATGGAAACAAATGCACCCTCAGCGTTATGGGGGTCCTTGAAATGAAAAGGTTTTAGAACCACTTCTGCTATTGATGGGTTAATTACATCAGGGGTTTTCAACCCTTTTCATACCAAGGCACATTAGTCTATCGGCATTTGAGCCATGGACCACCATTTGATGAGTCCATGCTGTATTGATGTAGTATTATAGGAGAGATAACAGGCAAACGTTCAAACGATCTAAATAAAAAATAAAAAACCTCTTTAAATGTGGCGACTTCTTGTAAATTAAGTAATGCAGATAATTTCACTCTTGAGAGCGTAAAATGAAACCAAATGGACCCAGGTGGGTCCATTTGGTTTCCATTTGGTTACCAACTCTCCATTAAGCTGGGGACCACCTTTAACCACCTCAAGGACCACTGGTGGTCCCCGGACCACTGGTTGAGAACCAATGGGTTACATGGATAATGCAAGGACCGAAATTAACATTGCATCAAATACAACTGCGTGCTTTGGACTGTGTGTTTCTGCAGTACAGTGTCCCAGTGATAAAGTATGACAGGAATGGATTCAAACCACGCCCGCGACAGCTCATCCTCACTCAGACAGCTGCTTACGTGATAGATGATGCCAAGGTCAAACAGAGAATCCTGTACACCTCTCTCAAAGGTTAATCAAATATCAAGGTCGTTTATCATACAGTAAAATCCCTGTGTTAACTTAAAAGGCATATTTCACTTAAAAATAAAATAAACATAAAAGGTATGCGTGATTTCCCATTTCCATTTTTTTTCATTGTTTTTAATGTTTATTTTAAATGAAAGTAAAATATCCCTTTAACTCAGAAGATTGTACAAATGGAATCAAATGGACATGTAAAAGTAAATTTGGTTACGAGTCCATTTGTTTCCATTAGTACAGGATTTTACTGCGCAGTTGTATCAAGCTTTTTTTATGTTGTGCTGAAAATGTGTTTTTCACTCAATTCAGGGGTTTCAGTGAGCAACTTGAGTGATGGCATCATTGTATTCCACATAACATGTGAAGACCCTAAACAGAAGGTATCTAATATAACATACTGTATAGTTTTTTGATATTTTAATAATGAGAAAAGTCAAAAGTGCCAAAGCCAGCATGAAATTGCAAATGTTTTCCTTCAGTTTAAATACATATTTGAGCCAAATGTGTTCTCGACATAAGAACATTTTCTACAACAAAACATTAATAACCATGGAATATATTATTTCAAACAATTACATTTTTGTTTGTTTCAGGGGGACCTTGTAATGCAGTGTGACCACCTGTTTGAGTTTCTGACCAAACTCAGTGTAATTGCTAACAAACAGAATGCCATCAAAGTCGTTCAGGGCAGGTGAGTCTATAAATTGGATGTCAGATAATCAGATTTAACCACATTAACCACTGTTGTTCACACCACTACTCCGGTCACGTCCAAGCAAGCGCCACAGATGTAACCAAAGCTATACAACTCTTAAACCATGCACCATATGTACATAATTAGCTGTCATTACATCTGCTGCTATTTTCACTGCCCCATCCCACTGCTGTTTTAACCATGCATACTGTGTATTATGCACCATACTGTATGTATATTCATGTATTATATCTGATCTCCTTATCTGTTGTTTTCTTTCTCTATCTTTCCACCTTTCTTGAGACTGCAATGATAGCTTGTACGACAAATACTTTCACCCACTTCTTTCTACACCTGCAAACCTTCTGACAATAACATTGTTGAGAGTTGATATTATAATCCTGGTGTCACAATCTTTCAAAAACGCTAAATCTGTTTCTTTTGACTCTTAACTTGTGAAAATACTTGCTCGCGACGTTGCGATGCAATGTGTTGTGATAAGGTTCCTGATTAGCTACAGAAAAGTATATACTAGTGGCCCGACTTGTACACTGACTTGAAATGTGTTTTTTTGCATTAATTCTCAGCATCAAGATTGAAATTCAGGCGGGGAAAGAGTGTGCTGTGGACTTCAGCACTGGCCAGGAACCCATGGCATACAAGGCCAAGAACGGGCACCTGATGGTGGTGAGTACCGGTAATATTCTGCTAATGCTGGCTTTGTGTCCTGGGTGATATATGATTTTTTGGAGTTACATTGTGCTTTAATTTAACATTTTTGTGATGAAATGCAAAAAAATAAATACATCTTTGTTGCTACAGGTGTCCACTCGGACCAGGGTGCGGTGACCCATGCAGGGTTGAAACCCAGACACATAAGAAGCCCTGCATATTTCATCAGGGCTGGGGAGACCCTTACGGGGCAGATAGTTATGCTCACAGCTGACCAGAAACTCAAGACCCTGAATGAGCTTTTTATTTATTCCTCAGTAATACCAGGATACCTCACAATAATCTGATTGGACAATAAGTCCCAAACATCTATCATACGTTTCTATTAGAAGGCAGTGGTGGAAGAAGTAGATAATTTTACTTAAGATTAGCTATACCACAATGTAGAAATAATGTAAGGCCTATAATTAAAAAAAAGTTACTTGAGTAAAAGTACAAATATTGGCATCAATTACAGCATAAAAATGAAAGTACTAATACGTTTCAAAAAGAGCAGATCTACAAGGCTATTTTCAAATAAAATGTTGACTTTTCAAATAGCGAAAATATAAACTAGGGCTTAACTGTAAGTAATATGTCTGCAAAGTAACTAGTAATTTGCCTCCGAAGTATAAAAAACTGAAATACTCTAGTAAAAGTGCCTCAAAATTGTACATCAAGCACAGTACATGTACTTTCCACCAACTAAATGTTCAGATTCAGCTAGTTAGAAAAGGATACACTTCATGCCAGGTCTGGTGCTATTCGCTTCAGGTAAAAGCAAAACATTGCATTACTACTCTTTGAAAGCACACCTGTATGGAAGTACTGGGTCACTGGGTAGTATTTTTACACAATAACATCCCCAGCATGAGTTTTAACTTATTTAACTTTGAGTGTCAAATGTCCATTTGGTTACATTCCTACACTCCAGATTAGAAACCGATACATTACAGTGGGGATTTTACTGTGCATGTTAAGAATCACAAAGCATTTCAAGAATTTGAATTTGCTAGATTTACTGCAGAACAATGAAGCCATATGTATCATAATTTTGTATGTTTACTTATGAATGGGTATTTGCAAATTAAAACAAGCAAAAATATATTTGTAGAAATTTATTTGATTATGTATAAATATATTGTAAAACATACATATGTTCACATCTGTACAGTAGACCTACAAGTACTGTGACTGTTAAAAGAGACATAATTCAAACCTATTGTGTGCAAACGGGACATTCTTTGATGAATGCAATGGTGACGGACAGGTCTAATTTCCCTGTTAAAAGCTTGTACAAGACAGGGATCCCCTCCCTACTAGGTCTCTAGTTTCAGCCATTCATTTAAACATCAGCCTCCATCACTCAATCAACCCGGAAAACTTAACACCTCGGGTCACAGCTCAAGTTCTGTCCTTTTAAAATGATCACTTTAGTGGAATGAAAGGACAGGAAATCTGATCAAAGGGAAGAAAAGGAATGGTATGGTGCACTTAGTTTTCTGAAATGTTGCATCCACCCATGATATCTTAACCGTATCAAATGTTGCATCCACCCATGATATCTTAACTGTATCGCATAGATGTAGCCGTGTGATGAAGTGTAAACTAAATACTTCTGAGCTTCTGCATATCAACAGTGAGCAAAGTACATTGATAGAAAGTTGTGACTAACATACATATAATAAAACAGTCTATCAGAGAACATAACAGACACATACCAGCTGACAAGCAGCAACACCTTCAAAAAGGAAGAAAAAACACTTTACCACTTCAAACTAAAGTACTGTATGACCCATCTCCACTCAGCATTAGACCCCAGAAAAATGCTGATCAAGATGAGAGTGGTAGTGAAAGAGAGAGGTGCTGGGTTTAATAAGGCACAAGCATGCTCCAAAAAATGTCTAGGGTCAGAGACACAGGGCTGACAGGTCGGGTAACTCATGGTGGGAGAAGGAAGGTCACTGGTGGTGGTGTGTGCGGTCGTCAGGTCGTTTTATATGAATCCTACGGACTCTCTCGATGCGCTCCCGCTCCTCATCCTCATCCAGGTGGTGGGAGCGTCCTGCAGCGCCTCCTGTGGCCTCAAGTAGGGCATTGTCTGGGCCCCTCCCGTCCTGAGACTCATAAAGGAGGATGTTGAGTGTCTCCTCATAGATTCGTGCCTCAGGGAACTCCACCTAGAGCAAGGTATGAAGTGAGGAATTAAGAACTGAATATTTACCTGGAATTTATATAAAAGAGAACAAGAGAGTTTTTTACCTTGGTCTGCTTTTTCTCTGTGGCGTAAACAATGGAGGTGCAACATACTTCAGCAATCTTACGACCCTGTCCATAAAATGACCAGCAGCAGATCTCATCTCCAATCACATCTTTGATGAACAGTACACGGCCGTTAAACCGCAGTGACAGCTTGTCAAACAGCTCAATGTTCTTTAGCATGTTGTCATCGGAATTGCTGAAAAAGAGGGGGAAATATTTACAAGACAGTCACAGTAAAGATAAAGTGCAATGTTTATATTTACTCAGAGTTACATGATAAGAAACAACTCTGAACAAAAGTCTCACCTGGTGTATGAATATTTGTTGTTGCTTCTGTTATACAGGAGTTTGACAGTAGGCTGTGGAAAATAATTAAAGCGTTTGTGTGGTGTGGACACTGCCATGGTAATGGTAATTATACTATACTATTTGTCAAGAAAAACAGATGAATTATATTATTATATTATATATATATATAAATAATATCTATAGTCATTCTCAGTTCTTTCTTTTCTAACAAAACTGATCTCTGTAGTGTATATACATATCCCTTAGATTTATCACATTTATTTGCTATGTGTTTTGCTTGTGTCCTATGATGAAGATAACTGTCATTGCTAGTACTACTCTATGTTGAGTGTGTGTTTGCATGGTGTGTGGGTAAGTAAGGGATCATCAACCCTAACCGAGTAAGTAAAAAGGCTTTACCTTATTAGAAGTTGCAATTAACCTCTGTTCTTCTTTAGATGATGTCACCAAAGGCACTTTGCAAAACGGCTCATAAGTGTCTTTGTTCTATGAGGAGGAATCCCATGATTAATTATATTAATTTCCTAAATGCATCACACAATCACAAAACAATGACTGCATTCATATTGTATATTCCAGTGCAATGTACAGGCAGACTACTGTTGCCACCTGGTGGAAGATAATGGAACATATGCTTAACCACTTAAACCTATATTCTTAGTAAAACAAGTTACACTGTTACAACTGTACATGCATGGACCATTTTTTCCCGGTTTACATCAAATATGTTTGCCAAAAATAGCCTATCTACAAGCTCACGTGTTGCAATGAGACACGCTGTGAGGTTGTAGATCTTCTATTTTTTTTGTTAATGTTCCCCCCAGAATATGGATGCTGGGGTTCAAGTGGTTAAAGGTTAAAGCAGAAGACCTCCATTGTGCTCTCTCACAGCCCAGGGGTTGTACCTGTAAGGCAGCTGTACATTCATCAGCCAGGCCTTGGACCAAATAATACTTGGCTTCGGCTAGCAGCTCCTCTGTTTCCCTTCTGCTGTCTGGAAGTGGCACAGCCCCATCTCTGAGGTAGTTCAGGATAGTGCCAAAGTGTTTCCCACATCGATCAATCAAGATCCATCCTGTGGATGAGAACAAGTGACCGACAGGTCAATGATTTTGAGTTAGCAGTAGCACATGCCTAATATCCACCCTATCCAGTCTAGTTTGAAGTTTGAACATTAAAAAAAAAAGCCACCAGAACCTACCTTCGCTGTCTGTTAGTACCTCCATCCTTCCACTGAACATGGCCTTGAGCATGGTGTCCTGTTTGGTCAGCGTCTGCATTGTGGTGTAGTAGAGCGCCCCACCCACATTCAACTTCACATACTTGGAACTGGGACTGGAACCCTTGAAGGAAGTGGTCCGGGTTGTAGCTGCCGGCACCGCCGAGCTCACAACACTCTCTCCTGACATCTCTTCCTGTGATGAGAGGGGAGGATAACCGGAGGCGGAAGGGTGCCGTGTCATTAGTCCGACGGCTTATTGTTCTGACATCGCGTTGGTGCGACTCGCGCATTACTAACCCTGTGCCTAACTGTAGATTTAGTTGTGATAATGATGTACCAATCATACCATCATGTTCAAATCATGTATACTCTACACCAGTCAGTCTACATTATTTAAGACTGTTTCAAAAGCATACTCAACTATATCACATTTTGGGAAACATTTCACATTGAGGTGCCCAGACTTCTCAGGTGCCCTGCCCTCTCAATGGGCTTTATTGGCATGAGACACATGTTAACACATTAGTAATGTGTCACAGTTAACACTTACAGTACAGTAATGTGTACAGTACAGTAGTGCACAATACAGTACAGTAATAGTGTACAGTACAGTTATGTGGCTGTAACTCATTCTGGGGGTGGGTTCTACAAAGCAGACATCCCCAATGTCAATTTATGGAATGTCATGCCATTGACTACTGTGTGTTGCATCACCAGGAGCCTAATGTATACTTTACTTTGCCCAGCATGTTTACATGGGATAATCTAAATCAGTATTTTATATATTCTAAGGACGCCAAATATAGAAATAAAAAGGGGGGTGCATGTGGACCCCTTTGAGTACTAAACCGTTTTCTGTAATGGTGGCTTCAAATTTGCATATTTAGGAGTAGGCTTAGCCCTGGTCCAATGCTTACAGCGACACTCTCTGAGAGACACTCGCTGTAAGCATTGGACCAGTGCTAGAGTAGGCTTAGCACTATAACATTACAAAATAATGCCTTAATATTATATCTTTATGATGCATTGAAAATGGTGGACCCTGATGTAAACAAGTCTTGTGCTTTTCATAGTTTCGTCCACAAAGTAGCAGTTTTTGTATTGACTTGATAAAATGTTCATATCAATCAAAAAACACATTGACACTTTTGTCTTTGGCAGCCATTTTGTTATGCAAATTAGAAGGTTTAAAACTAAATATTTCGCTTGGGAACCATGTCTGGTTCCCCACTTTTACCCAATGCCTCTAACATTATTTTTTTCCTGAAATACCAATTATCTACCAAAAAGGCTATCGTGTATAACCGCCGTTCATGCCCTGTGCAATATTTGACCATAATGATGGTAATAATTAATGTAAATGACATCACTGTCAATCAAGTGATATCATTTTTCCATAGACAACGTAGCTAGCTAGCTAGCTAAACTTACTTATATTAGCATGCATTTGTCTAGCTCAATAGGAAGCAGGTCAAACAAAAAGGCAGCGCCATATTTAATTAGACAAACCACTAATGACCGTTCTGCCTATGTAACGTCATCGATGTATTCGTATTTGGCTAATCATTATGAAAGAAAAATGTATTTACCATAGAACCCGTAACAGACTCCGAAATCTGAGATTGCTAACATTAGCCAATAGCCAGCTAACACCCACTTCCTTCCTGTCCAGCACTGCGCACTCCTAAACATGACGTCACTTTTCCTGTGCGCGTGCTCCTTAAAGGTACACTCAATAATAACATGCTGCACTGCCCTGTCCTTTATATGTGTGGCCAGTTAAATAAAACTACCTGAGGCTACAACAGCTGTTCCTAAATCTAGGATAAGTAAATGCTCTGTAATAATGACATGATAATCACATACAGCAGTCAATCTGTCACCACGTAATTCTTCCACTGAAAGCGTAACAGAGAAATGGTCCCCCTCGTCGGAATCGTCCCCCCGCTGGTAAAAACAGTATTAACTCCTTTAATGATATAATGCCAATTGTAACATGACCACAAATAGTTCTGGATTTAACAGACGACCTGTCAAAAAAATAAATGTAAATATAGGTGTATATGTCACCATTTCTCACACAGACAGTTTACTACCCGGAACCATTCAATGCGACACAAGGGATTAATGGCTGCAGTCAATGTACGGATCTCTTGTTATTGTTTACATTTTGGAAACTATATGTTTTCTCTGTTTTCAGGCTGTCATTGACTAAGTACCCACTTTTATCCAATAATGATGTGAGTTCACGTTGAACCATTTCCCTCATATTCTTTCTAAAACAGTATCAAGCTAACTTGCGACGAACTAGCCCTATAGCTGCTAGCTAACACAGCTCCATCTTTACTGTCTGTCGCCCATTTCTTCAGAGATGTCAAGTTGATGATCAGCTTTGATTTGGCTTTCCTGATATTGAATGTCGTGCGCGTCAAAATGATTGAAGAGGTATAGCGCCCACTGAGCCCCAAGGCCCAGAGACAAAGTCAAAATTGGGGAATATCGAAGGTAAAGACACTGCTATTACACTTGACACATTCTATCTATCAGATTCCCTACTGTACTTGATTATCGTGCTGGTACAAGTGAATGACGTGATCTTAGCGAAATAGGCCCTGCACTGAGTATTTTGTATAGTTATTTTTTCTTACACAGCATGGAGTATAACCATTGGTAACCACCTTCAAAAGAAAATGCTCAATTTCTGTGCAGACGGTCGTAGAGTAGATACAATCTCGGAAAAGCCTAAATTACCGTTCCACTGTGATCTTAATCAGACACCAAATTATTACAGTTTATCTCACATATCGACAACACTCATTTTGCACATAGCATAGCTGTTGTTTCTTCCACTATGGAAGATCAATTGACATTCATGAAAGCCTCTACTGCTATTTAGTTTGAAGTGTAAAAATCATATTTTATTATCTTGATTTGTTCATTGTTAGGGTGCACAATGTTTAGTGCAACTCAAAGTTCCAAGTCAGAGTTCCTGGACAAAGCCAGGCAGGCGAGAGAGGAGAGGAAAGGACAGAAGGAGAAGGAGAGAGCAGCAACCCAAATCCAAGCTCTTATTAGGAGATTTCTTTGTCGCTGCAGACTCCAGAAGCAAATACGGTAAGCTCAACGTCAACGGTATTAAATGTGATGAATTCACATGGTATGAAGTGTGACGGATCCACACTTACGGTATAAGCAAACATCACATGCAAATACATTACAGAATGATTAGAATTTAGAGAGACTGTTAAGTGAGTTTTACTTTATGTGAGTTTTAAGCACACTGATATAACATTTTTCTTTCAATGTCTCACCAGGAAAGAGGTTGATGATTATTTTCAAGTACCTGAAGTTGGGACATCAAAGAGAAATGCACTATCAATCTTCAAAATTGCTCGGAAATTATTATTCATCTATTGCCAAGAAGATAAGTTGGTGAGTTATCTTTTGTTACACTGTGTTGACTAACCAAACTAACTAAATTGTACTACACAGACAACATTGTGTGTTTAGTTATAACAAGGCATTGTGTAATCTTATTATTTGGGATACTTTCATATTTGATCAAAGACCTGTAACTGTAAGTGGAAACCAGACAAATCTGCCAGTGCAAATTATTTTTGCCCACCACCGCTCATTTGCGATTGGATTTCACTACCTCCGAAATAGTGAGGGACCAATCAGGGCCCAGTATGCAAATATGGAGCAGGTTTATCACCAGAGGCATAATTTCATAATTTGCCCCTTGGAAATGCAGGTTTCACACAGATATTCCAGACCAATATCTCGCAGTGATATTAGTCTGACCATGCCAGGCTATATCAATAGCTAAGTCGGTTATTTGGCTGAATGATTTTAAACCAGTCACTTTAATTCTACCTACTATACAGAGGTTTGAGAAGCTTTGTCGGTCCATACTTGCCAGTATGGAGATTGAAAATGAACCTAAAGTGAGTATGCTTTAACTTTTTTCTTTACAAACAAGCAGCTTTTAGATAAAGTACTATTTTTCTCACTCAGTGACTGTTCTGTCATTTGGATGGCAGGTGTGGTATGTGTCCTTGGCCCTTTCCAAAGACCTCACCATTCCTTGGCTCAAACAGATTAAAGATGTTCTTTGGGTCTCCTGTCAGCTACTGAAAAACCTAAAGGCAAGTTTTGCATCAAAGCACTACTAGTTACTTGTTACTTTTGAAAAGTAATTTGAATCCAGTGGTTTTTTATTCACATCAGTGTTAACCTATTTGACTTATTTTTATTGCAGCCTGACATACTTCAGGACAATAAATTGGTAACACTGTACCTCACCATGCTGGTGACTTTCACAGATGTTTCGACTTGGAAGATAGCACGAGGGAAAGGTCAGTCTCTGATCGGTTACAGTTGTCACTGAACACATTTAATTATTGGGTGACAGGCTTGTTGAAAATTTAAAAAAACTAATCGTGATCCCTTCTTTATTCAAGGAGAGGCTCTGAAACCCGCATTGACCAGGTTTTGTGAGAATATTATGGGGCATCTCAATCAAAAGGGATTCTATTCTGTGCTACAGGTACTGTAACAGTTCATACAGTTCTTTTTTTAATTTGATGCCTTATTTTTGAGGGGCGCTAGATACAGTATGAGAGCTATAAACAGCTATAGTGTAGATTCTGTCTTAACACAAACATTGAATGCTATTGACAATGAATGGAGAATTTACGTCATATGTGTCTGTGTCTTTGTTTTTCTTGTATAGATCGTGCTTACTAATGGCTTGGCTCGTTCCAGACCTTCTCTCTCAAAGGGCACTCTAACAGCAATATTCACATTGTCATTAAGGTAAGCTGTCATCGGAAGAATCTCAGTCTCTGTGATATTTAAAATGGAGCAGACACTCACACACATGCACACTCACTCTCCCTTTCTTCCTCGCTCTATCTTTCTCTCTCCCTGTGTTTGCACTGGGCAGATACGAGAGAGACCCCCCCCCCCCCCTCTATTCAACATTTGAATCTGTTGACTGACCCACTAGGGGGATCCGCTCGTAACTCCGACGGCGCATTAGTCCGACAACGTGGCTTCACGTGCGGTTAGGGTTAGGGACGGGGTTAGTAATGGGGTGAGTTGGACCAACGTGCCGTTGGAATAATGACACGTACCCCCCACTTGGTACGTACCCCCATTTTTAAAGCTGTATGTATTTTTTCCCCAGACCGGTCATTGCTGCTCATTTTTCTGATAACCTGCTGAGATCGTTCCTGATTCACGTCATGTCAGTTCCAGCAGTTGTATCCCATCTCAGTGTACTCACCCCAGAGGTAAACACTTTAACAAAATAAGTGTTTGATTAATTTGACTCATTTGGTCACTGTGTCTACAGGTTGACTGTCTTTGATTGTATCTTCTTTATTTGGCAGTGCATGGCCTCCATACAGACTCATGGCTTGCTGCGGAAGTTCATTCTATTTCTCAGTCGTGAAGAACAGTGTTTAGACATATGTGTTTGTCTGGAAGGCAGCCACACACTCTGCTTACTGGGTAGGCTATCTTTTAAATTCGACAATGAGAGTGGCTTTTACA
The DNA here is from genome assembly GCF_963924005.1 of Protomyctophum bolini. Classification (NCBI taxonomy): domain Eukaryota; kingdom Metazoa; phylum Chordata; class Actinopteri; order Myctophiformes; family Myctophidae; genus Protomyctophum; species Protomyctophum bolini. The sequence goes on along the minus strand of NC_137867.1, from coordinate 25,229,360 downwards.
AATGTGTAACTATGGACAAGTAAGCCCATATCATTAACTGTTTGGTTATAGCTAATATAGCTAAGTAATACTGTTTTTCAAGCATATGGCATGTGGCATATGGCATGCATATGGCATGTATTTCATATTTTTCTTTGTATGGTAGGTAACTTGATACACCTGGGCTACCTCAATGAGAAGGTCCTGGAGGAAGAGGCCAATCATTTTGTGAAGGACCTGACTGACATGCTGTCCTACTGCCAGAGATATGTGTCCCAAAAGAAATCCAACCTCACGCACTGGCACCCAGTTTTGGGCTGGTTCTCCCAGACTGTAGACTATGGGTCAGCAAGACGAGACATCCTCTTTTATTTCGATAATTAGTTAATTTAGTGTGACACATATTTAAATTAATCTCTTCTCTGATTGTCCTCTCTCTTATTCTCTGCAGTTTGAATGAATCAATGCCACTGGTCACCAAACAGCTGCAGTACCTGTGGGGTGTTTCTGTTATCCGAACGCTTTTCAGTGATGTCCTCTCTAAAAAGTTGGAGAGTCAGGAGCCGACTCCTCCTCCCCCACAGCCTAGCACATCGCAAAACAATCTACCAGTTAAGAGTGAGTTATATTAAAAGTGCTTTAGTATAGACCACATTGAGCTACTAAATGTCGCACGACAGTCCACATCACAACACATCTGTTGCTTGAGATTCCTGTAATGAGTATTACCAATCATGTTCTGTAGTAGGATAGGCATTTATAAGTTTTTAGCTTCTGCCTATTCCTTTTGATCATCTTCATGTTTTGTTTTGTTTTGTAACAGCTTCCATTCATTGTCTTTAAATATTGTATTTGAAAGGATGATCAAATAAACTAAACTAAACTAAACTTATTTCCCAGAGTTATGTACAGGTATACTGTATAAGGCAGGAGTTCTCAAACATTTTATGCCACAACCCCCTGGGTGATCACCTCCACATACAGAGAGCAGTGAGCTTTTTATTGTCTGTCTGTCAGCCTGAGTTGATGAAGCGAGACATGGCAAAGGCACACAGCTATAAAATATTTCACAATCATAATAACACAATACTTGTATTCTTTACTTACTACTTTTCAAAAGCTTAACATAATTTGATCAATATCACCTTTAACATTGGCTTCACTAGACTTGATAACTGAAAATGATCATTAATGTTACCAAGCATGTAACCCTTTTATTTATTCTGAATCTGAATCCCCTTCTGTTTTGACTGTCTTGTGTTTTGTGGCTGTGTTGTGGCAGGTCTCTTCAAGAGGGCATTTCAGAAGTCAGCTTCAGTACGAAACATCCTGAAGCCAGTGGGAGGGAAGCGTGTGGACTCTGCTGAAGTTCAGAAGGTGTGCAGCATCTGTGTTCTCTACCAGACTGCTCTCTCGACGCTGACACAGATAAGACTCCAGATTCTCACCGGTCAGTGCCACAGGGTTACATGTACACAGTAAAATCGTCAGTGTGTTAATTTAACTGAGAATGTACAAATGTAACCAAATGGACTGTTTTCGTACCATCTCTTGGGAGTAATAAATTGATTAATTAACATCTTTCTATAACTGCACACAAAATGGATAATTTATGGAAGGCGTTGTCTTAATTCTGTGCAGGTCTCACACACCTTGATGATCTGTTGCCTAAACTTTGGGCTTTCATCTGTGAGCTGGGTCCTCAAGGAGGCCTGAAACTGTTCATGGAGTGCCTAAACAATGACACAGAAGAATCCAAGCAGCTCTTGGCCATGCTCATGCTCTTCTGTGACTGCTCACGGCACCTCATCACGTAATAATAATCATAATTACTGTACATACTGTGCAAGAGAGCAACTACTTTAACTCTATAGCTACATTTGAAGACATGCAATTTTTTGTATGTGTTCTAGAATTCTAGATGACATTGAGGTCTATGAGGAACAGACATCTTTCAAGATAGAAGAACTTCTCACCATCTCCTCATTTCTGAACACGTTTGTGTTCAAGATGATATGGGATGGTATTTTAGGTGAATAAGCCTCACCTTTTTTTAATCTTCATAATACAGATTTTAGCAATTATCTCTACTCAAGAAGTCATCATACCTTATTCATTACTTATTCTGTCCAAAATCAGCTCATCAAGGTTGGATGTGAGTGTTTTATTTTTGTCTGACAAACAGAAAATGCCAAAGGAGAGAAACTGGAGCTGTTTCACAGTGTTCATGGCTGGCTGATGGCGCTCTATGAGCGGGACTGCAGAAGGAGGTTCACCCCTGATGACCATTGGCTGCGCAAGTGAGAGATTCACCTCATTCAAAAAGAACATTGAATCATTACATCACTTCCGGTGTCTTTTGTCTTACTACAATAGTGTAGTAACATTGTACACAGAGGAACAAGTGAGCTTTTCTATTTAACCCATTTTGGGCGGGAACCCGTTTTGGCGTTGGAATTACGTTTTGCTTTAGCTACGAGCTTGTAGGTCTGCTATTTTTGAAAAATCGAAGAGCGACTGACATAGAAGACATTTTTTAAATCTGATCTTGGTCAGAATGAAAACTGTCAGGATGTAGAAGACATTTTTAGAATCTGATCTCAGGTCAGAATGGGTTAATCAGAGTATAGTCACTACTCAGTGCTTCAATCTGTTTCTGTGGCTGTGGTTGCTCTCAGGGACCTGAAGCCCAGCCTATTGTTCCAAGAGCTGGAGAAGGGCAAGAAAAGAGCCCAGCTTTTACTGCAGTACATCCCCCATGTCATTCCACATAAAAATGTGAGTATGCAGTTTATTGGATTATTTCCTTTTAATTGCAGGCGTAGTGCTGCTTTCATATTAATTTCTCTTTTAATTGCCCCACCCATTGCAGAGGGTGCTGTTGTTTCGGAACATTGTGACAAAAGAAAAGGAGAGTTTGGGATTGGTGGAGACGAACTCTGCCTCACCGCACGTCACCCATATTACCATTCGTCGCTCTCGGATGTTGGAGGTATGGATGGAGCTAGCCTAGGAAGTATTTGGCATGGAATAAAATGCCATTACTTTTATATATTATAACCACAATCTCAGATTAATGTCTGTAATGTCCTCTCCTTAAGGATGGATATGACCAGCTCCGTCGGCTGCCTGTGAATTCCATTAAAGGTGTCATTCGTGTGAAGTTTGTCAATGACCTGGGAGTAGACGAGGCAGGTATTGACCAGGATGGTGTCTTCAAAGAGTTTCTAGAGGAGATCATCAAGAAAGTGTTTAATCCTGCACTCAACCTCTTTAAGGTAATTTTCTTTTAAATCCAAGTTGAAGTCAATACAATATTACTAGCAGCTAGCACATCTAGATACTGGTTGGAGGTGGTCTGCCTGCTCTACTATTGAGGAATTTCAGCCCTGGTGTCAGGTGGGATACCTGTTAAACAATGTCGATAAAGCAATTTGAAGCAGAGCTGGCATGGCAGATTGGATACTAGATTTGTGGTTTGGACATTGTTGCAATTACCTCTCTGTCAGGCAAGACAAGAAGAAAGCGTTCAGATTGTACCTGCCGATTCTTACCATTAAGATGATATTTGTTTCACCATAGACTACCAGTGGAAATGAAAGGTTATATCCTTCACCTACATCCTACATCCATGAGAACCATCTGCAGCTCTTTGAATTTGTGGGGAAAATGCTTGGCAAAGCAATGTATGAGGTATGTTTGAGGAAGTTCTTATTTATTGTTGTGGTACTGAATGCAGAAGCGCCTTCCAAGGTGCAGCGAGTGTCTAATTTACTTTTGTGTTTTCAGGGCATTGTTGTGGATGTCCCCTTCGCCTCCTTCTTCCTAAGTCAGGTCTTAGGACACCACCACAGCACATTTTACAGCTCCATTGATGAGCTGCCTTCACTGGACTCTGAGTTCTACAAGAATCTCACATCCATCAAGGTCAGCAATATTTAATGCTTCTCCAAAAGTCTTTAATGGCTAATTATTATCTCCCCCCCCCCCCCTAAAATTGCATGGGCGTTTATTCATGGTTAACATTGTTCCAGTTGATTCATTTATTTGATTTGAGGGAGACTTCATGTTTGGTTTTTCAGCGCTATGATGGTGATGTAGGGGATCTAGGACTGACGTTGTCTTATGATGAGGATGTCATGGGACAGGTATGTCCTAAAGCCATGTATAAAATACGAAGTGAAATTATTTAAAACATTTCATCAAGACAAATCATCTGTAATTCTGAAATCCCATCCCTTCCAGCTGGTCTGTCATGAGTTGATACCGGGAGGGAAGACCATGCCAGTCACCAATGAAAACAAGTGTGTACATTTTAATCAGATTCTATAAAAAATATGCTGTAACACGCGTGTTTAAGTACTAATATACAGTACAATGTTGTATACTAGTGTGTATGGTTGTACTTTTAACTGCATACGGTTGTACTGTATGTATGATGTTTCACTGTTTGATCACCCTCTGAGTCTGACCTCATCTCCATCTCCACCAAATGCATTCTCTCATAGGATCAGCTACATACACCTTATGGCACATTTCCGGATGCACACACAGATCAAGGAGCAGACCACAGCGTTTATCCGTGGGTTCCGCAGCATTATCAACCCAGAGTGGTTGCACATGTTTTCCACTCCTGAAGTTCAGCGTCTGGTTTCGGGGGACAATGCCGAGATTGATCTGGACGACCTCAAGTATGGAACCTCTCTGACATGCCCTTCCTTCAATATCTTTATAATGCTGTCTTTTGCTATTTCATTCAATGCTCCGTGATTTGTTAGGATGCTTGCTTGCGGTATCCTTTCATGTTTTATGAACAAAAGAGGGAGGAGTAAAATCTATGCTACACATGACAAAAGGGGAAATGTTTACACAGTTAATAATTAAAGGTGCAGTAAGTGATTTTTTCTGTTTGTTAAAATAAGTTAAATAGGCCCATATTCTGCTAGGTAGTTAAACCCTACGATTGTGTTCGTACTTGGTGATGTAAAACAAACGGTGGCAACACAAACATTAAACGCCATAAACAATAAAGAGGCAATATGTACATTTTCCCTTCATTGTCAATGGCGTTTACAAAACAAACATTGACTTACCTTTAATTCACCCGACACTGAAGCATATCCTTTTTTTTATATACATTTTATCCCACGATTTTTATTTTTTTGAAATTCTTTTCACTTCATTTTTTTCACTTGCCCTATTCAACCGCATGCAATAAAATGTCTCCTTTGTGACTAACCAACACGTATCTTTGACAATTTTAATGTTGCATCTGATGGTATAATGGTTAGCTGTTTAGGAGAAGCCCAGGTTCGATTTCTGGTCAGGGAGTGATTGTTTTTGTAGGGTCAGCAGTAGCTGAGTGGATTGAGAGGCCATCTGGGAATCGGAAGGTCGCCAGTTCGTCCTTCAGTCCTCCCAGTCTGTGTCGAAGTGTCCCTGAGCAAGAGAATTAACCCCTAACTGCTCCTCAGTGCTGTATTAATGGCACTGCCATTAGTTAGTATGGTTGGTATTAGTTAGTACGGGTGCAAATGTACTGTGGAAAAGACCCCAACAACTACTAAAGGGGAGACAGTTATTATTATGTATTTCTCACTTTCCCAGGAAGCACACTGTTTATTATGGAGGATTTCACAGCAGTCATCGGGTCATCATCTGGCTGTGGGACATCCTGTCCAGTGATTTCAACGCTGACGAGAGGTCTATGTTCCTCAAAGTGAGCTCTCTTCTTATGTCCATATCTACTATCAGACTTTTATAACCACCCCTGAAGTAGGCCAATTACATATATTGAATTTGCTACATAATCTGTATTATAAGAGATTTTCTTGTCCTCTGTTGTTATTGTGTTCTTATAGTTTGTGACTAGCTGCTCAAGGCCGCCTCTTCTAGGTTTCGCCTACCTCAAACCACCTTTCTCTATCCGTTGTGTAGAGGTTTCAGATGACCAGGTAAGAAAGACAGGGGAAAGGGAACAGTATAACATCCCTGCTTTGTGTAGAATTATATTGCTTTCCGTTTCTTCAATGTCTTGTTTGTGCTCAAGAAATGTGTTAAAGTTTACATTCTTGTGTCTAGGACACTGGAGACACCCTCGGCAGTGTCCTCAGGGGCTTCTTCACCATTCGGAAGAAGGAGCCCGGTGGACGTCTGCCCACCTCATCCACTTGCTTCAACCTGCTCAAGCTGCCCAACTACAGCAAGAAAAGCATTCTGCGTGACAAGCTGCGCTACGCCATCAGTATGAACACAGGCTTTGAACTCTCTTAACTGAGGCTGAGCTGCACCAGACAGTCTGCACAGCAGGGCTTTTCCAAGCAGCCGGACCCCAACAAGGGGGTCAAGGCTTGCCTGAACTGGTGCCTGTCACTTCAGTGGAGCATCAGAAGTGAAAGAGGAATCCTAAAGGAGCTGTGTACTTTTCCTTTTGTCTCTGTTAATTCAAACAAGACAAGCTTCACTCTCCTTCGGCACAGTCCCTCTGGGACGTCCAGCCAGCCACTCACTGGCTGCTTCTACCCATTGCTGCCTATAGAACCTTTTTTGCAATCATTGGCATATATACTGTTCTGGGGGGGAAAAACAAAGAGAATGCTGTTTTTTCTTTTCTTTTTTGCAGCATGATTAGATTTTAAGCATTTGCTCAACCACTCATGAATTTCAATACATCATATACTATACTGTAATTTGAAGAAATGCAGAAATATCCTGGCTAGATCTCTACTTCTCAGGCTTAACAGAATGATTCATGAATCGAACACAACCATGTCAAGCAAAGTGGAAAGCAATACAGATACAATGCAAGCCATTAGACACATGAGAGACTCACTTGAGCAAAACCAGTCCAAGGGATGCATTGTTAATATACTTACCCGTTTGGATTCTATTATCCAAGTAACTTTAGGCTGTTAGATGTGTTTTAAGAAGTATTGTGGAACATGATGCACCTTTTTATGAAGAGAAGACAAATCATTGATTCATGTTCAAATTTTATAAAGGAGAAATGGCCCATGATAAGTGGCCCTGTGTTGATTACCTTATATCCCATGTGGATTATGGAACTAAATCCTGGTGACCTCATTCCATTTCTCCCTACTTAAGACCTTATAGTCATCTGACTGAGGCTATGGCCGTGTGTTTTTCTACACAGAATTGTATCAGACACCCTAAGTCCCTGAGTCTTTCATCATGCTGTTTGTTTACTCAAGACAAAGATGTCATCCCCTGCTGTATCTGGGGATGTTTTTATTATTTGTGAGTTTCTGCCTGTTGGCAGCAGGCAAAGCTGATCCATGTCATTCACCCCAAAACGTGAACCACAAAGTCAATCTGTGATGTTACTGTTTGTATTAATTACCGATATAATGCGATTTTTCACTACATCTTTGAATAATGCTGAGTGCCTCATGTACTGTTTGTGTGCGTCCGCCCTGCTATTATATGTCAGATTGTCTTGAGTCTCTCGGAATCAAGCCATACATAGGGGCAAGGTACTTGAATGTTCCGTGCACCTAAGAAGAAACAGCTGAAACCCAACCACTGTTCTACCACTACAAACAAACAAGGAGAGTTACAGAAGGTTTCTCTCTCATCTCTGGACTTTTTTAAGCCATGTGGGGAAAAAAATGATGTCACAGACTGGTTCATGAACTGAATTTGAAGGCTTGTTCTGATGTCTCCTATAGAGATGTTCTCTTGCACACTAATTCTGCTCAGCTTGTGGCATTTGATAAAGGGAAATGCGGCTTACTACTACTAATACTTGGTTGTGCACTAGTGTTTTACACCAAAAATAGCAGACCTACGCCCTCACAACGTGTTGCAGTGCGACAAATGAGCTTGTAGATCGGCTATTTTTGTTGTGTGACATTGATGTGCAACCAAGTACAAATCAGGCTTAAGGGTGAATGGTATACTCATTACATGAAACATGGTTGAATTACTTGTAGTGTAGTAATTTAAGTTACTTATTGTTTATTACCAGTGAGGGCACTACAATTTTAAAATAACTGAAAAAGGTTTAAATAATTAAAAATAGCAAATTTACAATTTTATGCACAAAGTGGGTTTTTTGGGGAGGGGGGGGGGGGGTGTTGCGAGTGATGAAAGACTAATATAGACAAGAAGAATATATTCCAACATATCACTATTTGTCTAAACAATATTATGGCCACTACTAACTTTACTAATTCAATGCAAACATATTGTAATATATCCCTAATTATATTAAATTTAGAAGTGAACCTGTTCTTATAATCTTTGATAAACAAACAAACAAACTTTCTTGAGGATATCACTTCTAATGAGCTTAATTTCCCCTTTCCTGTTATTGTCCAGTCTTTGCTGAAACATTTTGTAACGCTACAGAAATAGAGCTGTTGTGTAGTGTGCAAGAGAGATGAAAGATACCTCATGAGCTTTGTCTGTTGTTTGATGAGGTCACTCATCAGTTCTAAATGATGTCATGGAATCTACAGTAACAACAGTAGATCAGAATGAATGCAAATGCTCCAGTGGACTGCTGAAGCTGGCTGAATCCAGCTCAAGTGCAACACTCCTATTGAAGGACGGACCCCTTTATAGAAGTGATGCCTTGTCAGACTGGCCCAATCTGGTTTTCCTATCCAGATTTTATGCAGTCTGAACAAGGCTCAATCGTCAATCTCATTTGTAAAAATCAGTTTACATCCGTTTTTTCTGATTCCAATCTGTATTGGCCAAAAATCTGATCTGTGAACATAGCCTTAGAAACTGGCTGCACTATGTGAAATAAGTTGTTGAAAAGGCAATTCCCATGTAAAACCTGTCCTGTGTAAGATACTCATTCTTCTGTGAGACATTAACAATGTTAACAATTGTTAAGTCATGTAAACCATTATTATATAAAACATTAACAGCATATTGTGTGTTTTTTCAGCAGCATAGGCTGCCATTGCCTTGATTATCATAATTAATTAACTATATGCACCTGCCTTACTTGTCTTGCTCCAAGTTAAAACCTACCTGTTTTACATGGTTTTGCTGTCAGGTATGCTACAGTATAGTACCGGTATTTAAAGATTATTTTTGTGTTTTGTTAAAGTAAGTGTTGAATAACTATATTCTGATGATTGCTAAAGAGTATTCCAAGCTCTTCCTGCCTCTCCAGCTCTATAGTGATCAGAAAATACCTATTCATCATCCGGTCAGGAGAAACCTCATTCAGTATAGGAGAAGTGAAATCGGAAGTAATTACACAAAAATATGAGCAGACAAAAATTGGAATTGGTAAAAATTGATAATAAATAAATGGGTTCTCTCTCCTTTCCTTATTGGATGAAATTGCATGGTGACCATATTTTCTGGAGAGAGGGGCAGACCTGTTACAGAACAAACACTTGAAATGATTACAAACTTAACGTTTTAAACCATAACATACTTATAGTAGACCTACCGTACCTATTAGTATTCTGCAGGCATATTGTCCATTGTTGCAAAGATCAATGAGTAAACATGTAGCTTCGAGACATATTTGCAACATTTAAAAGACTATATGAGGGGCAATTGGGTTTCTGATACTTGTTGTTTTTTCCCTCCTAAACTGTGGATTATGTTCTGCACACCCCAAAACCCATTTTCTATTTTGTGCTCACTCCTTGTACTTCATGACAGGTTAACCTGTCCTAACCATTGGTAGGATCTGCATGGGTTCTGGATACCTATCCATATCATCACTGGATCATTAATGATGACTAGTCGACAAAGCCCTTCTCCTACTAACTGGTTTAAAACCGTACAAAGGTAAATGCACACCTGCAGCATTACACCAATTAGGCACACCTTTCTGGGATTTTGTGACAACTAAATGACTATATAAATGCAATGATTGGAAAATGATTGTTTCTGAGGCTATAGACAAGGCTGCTAATTTAGCAGGTTAGGTTTGGTTTCGGTGGACAAATGATCACTTAAATTGACAGTTGTTTTAAAGCAGGGGGGGGGTTGCCAAATCTTTGTGTGATAGGAACTTTTTTTTAATGTTTACATTAACCACTTGAATCCTCGCATCCCTATTCGGAGGGGAATATTAATCTATGGTAGATCGGCTATTTTCAGCAAAGAGGTTTGGTGACGCGTAGAGGGGAAAAAAGATCAGACCAAGTACCGGGCCAAAGGTCAGGTTTACAAAGTGTTGGAGGGTTTAAGTGCTTCAACTCTCTCTCTCTGTCTCATGGCTAAGGGGTCCTCCTTGGCCTGAAAAATGAAGACCCCTGTTAATTTTTTTGTAGACAAACAACCCCACATAAACCCCACCCTCCCCGGTTCCATCACAAAATAAGACAACAACAAGACCCCTGTTTTAAAGTTTATATAGAAAATCCAACCCTAACTCCCCTCTGTTCATTTTAATTGTAAGTTTGTAACACTAACTCCAACCCTGAGGGAACATAAAGTCAACCCTGATTGGCTGAAAATACAGGAATTTCATAGCTGGTTTCTCAACTGGTCAGTCTGAATAGGCTTAAACCTTAACTGCAAATAAAATCTACTTAGAAAAGACCTGCAAGATGTTTTGTTAGAATGAGTGGAAAAGGAAGGGCATGTTATGCATGTCAAAGGAATGGCCGCTTAACATGCAGAAGGTAAGGAAAGGAAAGGTACTATGTTTACCCAGGGTAACTGGACTAAGCTCAAGAACTTGTTTACAGCCAGGTATGGATCTGTAGAACCCCTACTGTGTGTGTGTATATACTGTATATAATGGTGTTGAACGTATTTGGACAGATATTTAGACCACACATGATTAACTAGTTACTATTAACCATCTTTTGTGTTCCAGGACCAGGCAAGGAGAGCCTTGTTTGAAGCCACATCATGTGACGAGTGCAGAGCTGCTGCAGCGGGCGCGACATGCCTTCCAAGCCGGGCGCACAGTTCAGGAATCCTTCAGGCTGGCTCAGCTTGAGGCCCTAGTGCGTATGCTTGTGGAACATGAGTGTGAATTTGTGGATGCTCTTGGAAGGGACCTCCATAAGGTGTGGACTACTAAAGCACCCATAATATTGCACCCATAAAGTTGAAATAATGCAGGTTTCTACAGTAAGAAAGATATAATTGCTAAAGAGATGATTTGTTTCAGATATTTTAGTGATGGTAGCTTACTTTTGTACCCGTTTCCCAGTCACGGTTTGAGACAGTTGTGTCAGAGCTCATGCTTGTGAAGAATGAGGCTTGTTATGCTATCAACAACCTGAAGAAATGGATGGAACCACAACGCGTGGAAAGGAATCTGGTGAGATTCATGTAAATATTTTTCCAAGCATTGTCATCTGCATTTTCCCATGCAATCTTAGGTGAGATTTAGAACATGCTGTCGCCAGGGTACAAAGCAATGCATTGTACTGGGCCCACCAGATTAGAAGCTGAGAACCAAAATGGTCTTTACATAATTTAAAGATTAAAATGGGCTAATACATCCTTTAGACTGCAAGGTGCCTGCTTACTGATGACCGTGGCTCAACTTGACTTGATGTGAACTAATTTTGAGCTGTTTTGTTATCTTACTGATGTAGTCCACCACATTAGATGAGTGTCTGGTGGTGAATGAGGCCCTGGGTGTGGTGTTGATCATAGGATCCTGGTGTAGTCCTGTCCAACTGTGTCTGGTGCCATTGGTAGGGGCCATCGCAGCAGGTGCCGTTAAAACAAATTTAATTTAGACTATATTTTTATATCCACCCTTACCAATAGTTTGACCATTCATATGTTGTGTTAATCTTTGTAGGAAACTGTGCAATAATCAACCCCTCTCAGTGCACCCCTCACACAGCAGAGCTTCTACATCGCCTCATCTCCTCATATCTACATAATGTGAGTACGGTAATATAGTATTCTATAAGCTACCACTGTTTTTGCGAAGGTTTAGGAGCCCCTTTCTTGTAAATCCCAACAAGATTGAGTTGATGTTTCTGAATAAATAACATCCTAATTAAATACATGCCACCATTGCCAACAAATTACAAACTGTGCTGCCATGTATTTTAAATATTGTACTGAGGCGTTATGATGGCTCATCTGAGTCATCTCTGAAGTGTACCAGTCACCTTTGTCAGCTAAGACTGTAATCACTGGTAAACTGCATAATGAACATGGCTGAAATGGCATACAGTATGTTTTGTTTTGCTTACTGTAAGTTGCATCTGCTAAACGCCTAAATTGTTAACAGTATAAAATAAAGACACCTATTTTATCCCTGATGCAAACATTTAAATTTAACCTAATTCATTTTTTGTTCGTTTTCAAGGAGTGCTTCCATGTGATGCTTGCAGGCCCAAATTACTTGGCTGAAATTGCGGAACTCTATTTTGATCACATCTTCTTTACAGGTAAAGATGAGTATGATTCAAAATACGTTGTTTTTGTGGTTACTCATTCTTAATTAGATTTTATAAAGTGTCATTTCAACTATCACTAGGAAACAAGGGGGATGGAAGCAGAGTGGCTCAGGCTGCAGCTCGCACACTGACACCTGTTACACTCGTTCTGGGTGGCAAGAACCCATGTTATGTGGACCAGGAATGTGACCTCCTTATCACAGCACAACGCATTGCCTGGGCACGTTTCCATAATGCTGGGCAGAGTGTGGTAGCGCCTGACTACATCCTGTGCCATGTTGATGTCAAAGCAAAGCTGGTCCAGGCCCTGAAATGCTGCCTGATACAGTTCTATGGCTCTGATCCCCGTGAGTCCCATAGCTTTGGGCGCATGGTGAATATGGAGACCTTGAACCGTACCAGAGACCTGCTGTTGAGGTCTGGGAAGGTGGCCATGGGTGGGAAGGTGATTGAAGCAGAAAAATACATTGGTAATGGTAATCTATTTGGGAGTTTTTCCTTTATGCACAAAAGTTTGCACTATATAATGTGCAAATACTGTGTGTTATACTGTACATAATTTGTGGATGGTTTGTTTCGATCTTGTGTTTAGCACCAACAATTCTGACAGAGGTGGTAGACTCGGACCCCATCATGCAACATGAAGCTTTTGGCCCGGTTCTTCCAGTTCTAACCATTAACAATGTAGACGAGGCAATTGCCTTCATTAATCGGCAAGAGAAGCCTCTCTGTGTGTATGCTTACTCTACCAACAGCAAGGTAATAACTAAGCAAACATATTTATTTATATTCATTATTCAATGTACATTACTTGTGCTGCCAGTGCATATTCTATCCATGAGCACATCATCCTTTTTTGCAGGTCATTTCAAGGCTAATGACTGAGACATCTAGTGGGAGCTTTTGTTCCAATGATAGCGTCCTGCAGAGCCTCATGGTGACATTGCCTTTTGGTGGAGTTGGTAAGTCTGTAGTACGCAACCTTACAAATGACACATGGGACTACAAATTATGCTTAAGTTTAGTGTGTATGGGGGTCCAACCCTCTCAGGATGATGTAACTTGGGGGGTGTGTGTGTGAATGGGATCAATAATATATAAAATCTCTTTAAACTTGACAGGGGCAAGTGGAATGGGCTCCTACCATGGGCGTAACAGCTTCGACACATTTTCTCACAGGAAATCGTGCCTGCTAAGAGGCACACGATTTGAATGTGTCACCTACTTGCGTTATCCACCCTATGACAACCGCAATCTGTCTCTAATGACATGGGCCAGCACACTCGCTCAGAAGAGCGGGGGCTGGTGCCAGATTTTATGAGAGGTCGGGTGATGACATTTGGAAAGAAAGCTGAACAGTCCAGACCCTGACATTCAAATACTGGACATGGCGCAATAAAAATGAATGAGAAACAAAATGCATTGTGATGTCTTTATCCAACACAGTGGCATAGCCATTGTGACGAACAAATATAATATATTGAATATAATTTGATGTATTTATAGTTTCATTTAAAGCATAACACGCACACACACTTAATGTACAGACAAATGTAGGGTTTTAACACTGCTGTTATATAGTTTTGGATGAAACGGCCCACTACATCACATGCCCTCAAGGTCCTACCATTACGATTATTCTGGATGTTTAAATATATTCAATTGAATTTGTTTTTGCAATTCAACTACATTAGTGACTTTTGGATTGCCTGATTATATGATCTACAATGTAGATAATCATGTAGATCAGGCAAGCCAAAATTATCAATGAAAATAAACACTTAACAGGGGTGGAAGTAACTAATTTACAAATACTATTACAATAATTTAGAAGTTGCATGTACTATTTGCAGTACACACAATAATAATTCAGATTTAACAACTTTAGTATACTGCTTTAGGAAAGGCAGGGAGTATAGCCAATTATACTGTTATTTACAGAGCTCAGAAAGAGACTTCTGGCCCAATGAGGACATCTTTCTTAAAGAAAAGATGGTTCACCACTTTGGATTCACTTAAGGGGTGAGCAACTGAACCATATGAATACACCCTGGGCAATTGGCTGAGGTCAATGCCACATTGGCCCTTTCACAGAGACCAGACCATGTGTATAGTTTCCAACACAAATGACTTGTACTTAATATTTATGTTAAGTATAATAGTACTTCTACTTGAGTAGAATATTCTAGTATCCTTTCCATCCTAATTTATATTACATAATTTTGGTTTGTACTGTCAACAAATTGGCAACAAAATGAGCAGCATTATGTAACTTTTAAATGAATTAAATGTCCAAACTGTATGGTAAAGCTGCAAAGTCCAAAGGGAAGCACACACATCAACAAATGTACAGGTGCTGAACTAAAATACGTACTTTGAAAGAGGATGTTAAGTCTGCACACTATCGCTCACAGTAGAAAATGTGTTCAAGAAAGTTAACGTGTCCCTTGCGGGTCTTCATCAGGTCACCTAATAGAGCCTTAATGCAATATAACTTATACAATTGTGGTGGTTGTAACGTATCCTGCTCTTCTATTGAGACATATCATGTCTCACCTAGAAACAGGATGGATCTAACACAAACTATGACCTGATGGTTCAACGTATCACCTGAGCAGGCAGGCAGGCTCTATTAGCTCAATGGTAAGAATTTCAGCACTTGTGTGCGGGAAACCAGGTTAAAATCTGGGGTAGAAGAGGAAAGTTACTCCAGGGTGTAGTTATCCAGGCCTTTTGTAGATTTTCTCTTCATTGCCTTCTTTCATAGCTGCGTATCTGGCCACAGTGAACAGGTAATCGCTTAATCTGAATGAATGGAATAATTCAGAAGGTTGTTAAATCAGGTTCATGTACATTGTGTTCCTGTGATTGTGCGTAAAAATCCACAGAAGCCATGTACTGACCTGTTTAAAAACTTGGCAACATCTTGATCAGCTTCACCTGAGCGCACAATAGGAGCAACACTGAAATAAGAGCAGAGAGCTGTCAGCCAACTGTGTCAGTATATCACCATATAATACCATAGTTGATTAATTTATAATGGTGGAATGATCTTGAACTGACCTGCGCTCTGCTCTCCGACAGATTGTCCGGGCTACATGCAAAGCAGCACTGCTCTTGCCTCCAGACTGTGGAATGTAATATGCAAGTGTTAATGTGATGCATACTGTATATCAAGAAAGACTGCACTCTGACCACAGTCTCATGTCTCGTTTCAGTGTGATTGGGCTTACTTACAGGTAAAATGAAGTTGGTGAGTGGTGGGAGTATGTCTGTGAATTCATCAATCCAGCTTTCCAAGTCCACCACTGGTTGAGAGGAAAACCTGGTTTTCTCTAATCAAAGAAAACATGGCAGGTGGATCTTGGATCACTTCATCAAGGCACAAGTCAAATGCACTCACTATACTAAATAAAATGCAACTTATTAAATGCACTCACTGTACTAAATAAAATGCAACTTACTTATGTGACTTTCTCTTGCAGATGACAAAGGGGTGGCAATATTTGACCCCACATCTTGTAACACACACTGTATCTATGGGATGAGAAATAGGCATTTAATAGTATAGGGCCTTACCTTACCCGTGCTAATATATGAACAGGAAATGATGTACAGTGTGGGTAATGCTAATGCGATATAATAGATCACATTGATTGGGAGGGAATTGTTAACGGATGATCTTGGGAAGTTGGGTTGAACTTGGGCACAACATTTGTTATTATATATAAGATCGATAGATATGTCATTAACTGTCATTGCATCTCTGTATGTACTACGTATTTATCATTTTATTTTACAGACGGCACGGGATGGCAGTCATTGCGCTGTCATGGTAATGTAGCTTTGGGAGTGTATAACTGTGTGCAGTTTAAACGTTTGTGGTGGTGGTAGAAAGAAGCAGGAGAGAAGTGGTAGGCGACCGTGTTCAATGTTGTTCCGAAATGCCATTGCTGCCTGTGCCATGCACCCCCCAGAAATGTTCCCCGTGTGGCTCTGCTGCGAGACACCGTTTCCACACTTGAGCAGACAAGCGCGGCCAAAGGAAGCTGACTGATGGCGTCTTTTCCGGGTTTTTATCAAGGACTATTTAAAGAGGATAGGAAGCGAAGACGAGTACGTTGGACTCCATGTTGCTCCCTGGAAGTAAAGAAACATGCGCAATTGAGACCAAGGAAGCTGAACGTGGAAGTGTTGGCTGCATATAGCCTATTGCGCATGTTTCTTTCCTTCCAGGGAGCAACATGGAGTCCACAGACAGTACGGTCTTCGCTTCCAAACCTTATTTAATTAACCTTGGTTTTTAGACAGCTGATGGATGGAAATGAAGCTCTGCCGCGACGGGCAGATTCCCGGAAACGCTTGCCCCAGGGGCAGTTAGCCGTGTGGGTGGAGCTTAATTTCCATCCACCAGCTGTCTAAAAACCGGGATAAGACGCCGTCAGACAGCAGAAAACGGCCGCGCCTGTCTGGTAGGTCTGGCAACAGCTAGACGCGGTCTAATTCCAAAAGGGGAGGTGTCGAAAACAAGCCTGATACACACATGCAGAACCAGAGACGAAATGTTTTTATAATCGTCATGGGGGCCCGCTTCCCCCAGGCCAGGATAACAAGAATGAATGCCTGATCTGCATGTGTACAAGGGGACAGGCAACGTGGTCCCCCGCCCCCGGGCCAGGACAAAAGAGGTGTTAAAGGTGTGTTCAGATGGATGGTTAGAGCGGCGCAATTACATACAAAGTCAATGCAAAGACGAGAATTGCGCGAACGGGCGCTGCGCGACCTGGCACAGTACAAACGGGACGAACCAATGCGAATATATATATAAGGTCTAATTCCTCATGGGGGCCGATATATAAGGTCTAATTCCTCATGGGGGCCGATATATAAGGTCTAATTCCTCATGGGGGCCAAGGCCCCATGGCCCCCACGGACTCTACGTCACTGTGCAGAACGCATCATGTTCTATGTTCGGTCTGTGTTTGATGGCCGCTTCAATGCTTTTCTAATGGGAGTCACATGGTTTGACCAAACATTTGTGTTTTGTACACAGGCCTCAGACATCAGACAGGTGACACTTCTTTTCTGACCAACAGCGATAGTACAATACAATAGATAGTAGTAACTACTAGTAAGTATATTATGTAATTTGTCAGCACTACTGGAAACTGGTAGAAATTGGAATTCCAACCTTGTCTAGCTGATAAGTGAACTCATGGCCTTTTTCGATGCAGAACTCCCTGGCCAACCTGTACAATTAAAGCCCCAAAGACATTAATTCAAAGCTCATAGTGACATACCGTAAATACAATTAACAACCACAACAGCAAGCAACAACAACTAGAAAAAGTGCCCCTCGGGGCACAGGTCTCCACCAGGGCAGGTCAGGTTGTGGCCTCCTGGTGGCGCTATAATAAGCAAATGTGAAAAGGGTGCCATTTCTTATTACGCCTTGGATGGCAATTGGATGATTTGAGGGATTTTGGTCCAAAAATGTGTTTTGCAAAAATCCACCGTCGGTTGTGCTATATCAGGCCAATGTGGATATATTCCTCAGCCTAGTAGGAACGTCTGTGAAAGATTTCATATAAATTGCACGCTGCATTCATGATTTTAGACTTTTTGTTCAAAACGGGCCAATCCTGCAAACTTTGAAAGCCAATGTTAGCCAATCAGGATGGAATATGAAATAACGGACAGATCTGTCTTGAGCACATGACTATAGAGATACTGCGACGATTTGCTAAATTTAGATGAGTAATTAAAAAAGTGTTTTACAAATGTCTTCCTCCTGGTGTCTCATAACAGGCCTTTCTGAAAAATTTGGGGCAAAGGTTCATCTAGGCTAGGGAGTGTGTGTGCAACGTTTTGGGTTAACGGTGCCGGAGATTATATTAGCTGGTAACAGACGGACGGACGGACGGACACACACACACACACACACACACACACACACACACACAGACGGAGTGCACAACATACTCTCTCCCCATGCCTTCGGCCTGGTGGAGACAATAATGCATAGTTTGCATACCCTATGGCTGATGACAATTCATCTGTAGCTCCCAATGCTTCAAACACGTGATCTTCTTTCGGCCTCCTTTCTCCTGTGAAGGTGCTAGAAAAACCTATGAGAAAATGTAATTAAATCTAATTCCATCTGACTTGAGTTTACAATAGAAATGTGTTACCATCACTGTTCACTGGTGCCTTTTAGCCGACCTTTGTCTCCAGTTTTGGTGTAAATTTTAGGGATCTTGCAGTCTCCTTCTGTGACAAAACTGTTTAACAATAAAAGTAAAACATTTGCAAAATGTGCAGATGAATAAATTGAATAACAGGCTAGCTAGCTAGTAGCTAGCTAGCTAGACATCATATAATCATCATACAAGTAACAACCAATGTGGTAGCCTGAGTCTGACATTTAAACATAATGTGAAACATATTATCTAACACAGTGCTGCCATATGTAACTACCTTCTCTGAAACCCAAGGCAAGCCCAATTCAGGTTTATACATTTTGCTGCTCTTATAATGCAACGTAGTTGAGTCGGTTTGACAACCATTGAAGCCATGTTTGTTTTCAGTAGAATGTATTTTGTCCCCCGTAGCGCTGCGTAGCTGCGTGCATGGTCCGTCCGTGAGTAGCGGGCTGGTCATTTGATCGAACGACCAATGGCACCAGCATATCCACCTACCTCGTAGGGAAACATGCCATTGTGATTGGATAAGCGTAAAATGTGTGTCATTTGTTCAAGCGCTCATTGGATGTTGCAAGCCAAAGCCACATTTTAGCTCCTCCTCAGCTTCTGTATGGTTGGTCACTTTTCCTGTTGTCTGTTTTGTGACAGTTCACAGTGTCACATTGTACTGCCACTGGATGGAGCATAGGGGATGGAGGCTTATTTTAGGTGTAACTTTTAGATCGACTTTAATACGGTACTTTCTTGGACCATAGAAGAGCTGCTGTGATTATTAACAGTTTGTCGCTGTGAGGCTGTGAGCCATTCTGAATCTGAACACACGGCGGGTCTACGAGAAGAAGACATATCTTGGGCACACGTGCTAATGATAGCTTGCTGTCTTTTAGGATTAACGTTAGTTAAATAGAATCCGCTGACTAACTACCCTTTAAACAGATGCAGGTCAAAGAATGCATCGTGTCTGCTCCAGGAAAAGCTATCCTTCATGGAGAACATGCAGTTGTTCATGGAAAGGTTAGTTTCCAGTATTTACTGTTGGTCAGGAATCGGATCCATAATTATCACCAGCTCATGCGTATCGATGATGACTTGAGTGAATGCTCAACAAAGATGTTGCAGAAGTTCTGCAACATCTGCATACACACATACTCAGAACAGACTTTGTGAGAGTACTTGTACAGTTGTACTGTAAGTCTATTAAGATGTTTTCCAAATGTATTTCATGACCTGGTAGTTAACTGCATTGCTGTTTTTTTAATCAATAATACTCTCAATCAATACTCCATAATAGGTGGCTCTGGCAGTGAGTTTGAACCTGAGAACATATTTATGGATGAAGCCCAGCTCTACAGGGAAAGTTGGTATCAATCTTCCAAATATTGACACATTCATCTCCTGGGATCTGTCCGAGCTGAAGCAGCTTCTTCATGACTCTTGTGGTAAGGATTTTAATGGGGATGTGTGTGTGTGTGTGTGTGTGTGTGTGTGTGTGTGTGTGTGTGTGTGTGAATTGTTGAAGATATCATTTATTTAACTGATTGTTTATCACTTTTTTATATTCATTGATATTCAGACTCATACATGTGATAATACACAAATCACTATGACCCATTTAATTGCTAATTGGTAAAGTAGATTATATTTCTACACCCTGTGTTGTACAAATTGCTTTGGCATTTAGACCATAATTAGTGTCCTAAGTCTACAGGCCAAATGAAAGGCATTTGAACAAGTGGTTTCACACGTTCGCTCTAAAAGCTGTCAAATATGTTTTCTAATGCAGTTTACAAATCGGTCTACATAAAACATAGGTGACAGACATGTCTGCATGCCATTGGTGTTACAAATGAGTTGCTCATTGTTTTGTGTTGACATTCTTCTTATAGCTAAGACGAAGGAGGTAAAACAGCTGGATGCTGAACTTATCAAGAGACTTCGTGAATTTATTGGTGTTACTAATGGGAACCTGGATACTCGCACCATGGCCACCTTATCATTCCTCTACATGTACCTCTCTCTGTTTGGATCAGGGTGAGCAGCTAACTAAAACATCATAGTTGTATTACCTTACTTTAACTCTCTGTATGGATTCTTCAATGCCGATACCAATTCTGATATTTTGGAGAAAAGATTTTGATGTCCATAATTCATGTATTTAACTCTGATCTTGTTCCATCTGTCTGTCTGTACACATGCCTTTTATGTTTATTTATTTAAAATTTAAAATACTTAAAAAACTCTTAATATTTAAGAGTAATGCTTGAAATGTGACGTTTGTTTTGCATTATAATGGATGGTAAATGATGTCAATTATAGTTCAATTACGGAATAACATTTTTAGCCATGTCATTCTTGGGGACTGCCCATAAGTCTGACATCCCGTTAGTCCGACCTACGTGGCCGGGTTAAGACTGAGGTTAGGGTTAGCGACCTACGTGGCCGGTTAAGACTGAGGTTAGGGTTAGGATTTGGTATAGTGTTAGTAATGGGCCGGACTAACGGGAGGTTGGAACAAAGGACATAGTGTTTCATTGGCTGCCATGCAGCCAATGAAACACTATGTCGGCAATTAGGCCGCACACAGGCTTCATGTGCGGCCTAGAGGGCAACTGAGCATGTTCAACACCATACCAGAGGTGTCCTTTGGGAAACCGGGCCAATGACACTATGAGACTTCAGCATCTGGAACAGGGAAGATGCTCACGGCCAAGCTACACCAGGCTTTTCAGCGCATGTTTACGCAAATACGCGCACACGCACAAGTGGGTCCAGTCCTATTTTAAGTGCTCGTATGCGGGGCTCGCGTGTGCGCGTAAACGTGCGTAAAAAGGCTGGTGTAGCTCGGCCGTCAGGCGTATTACAGCTGCAGGTTGTTGGTAGGTTTAATCAGTCCTGACACAGTGCTGCCGTGTCTGAGAGAGGTGATGGGTTCTGACAGGATGGCCACTAATGAGAGTCTGGCACTAGGCCACACTGCAGCCTTTAACAAGTCTGGATGTGTTTGTCCCCTGGGAGAGAAGCCGGACAATTAGTTTAGAGTATCCCTGTCTGGCCAAAACAGCTTCCCTGACATACAACATTGACTTTTAAGAAAGTTTCTGTTGCATAATATGCAACTATATTATACACTTGCTTTGCTCCTACCATGTTAATTCTGACATGGTGAAGGAAATAAGGTTTTGAGCTACATTTCCCAATTAAGCCATTGTAACAAAGGTACTCTTTTTTTTCTCCAACCTATATTCATATAATTGGTTCTCACTAATTCTCATGATAATATGGTACAAAACCGTACAATTTTTGTATGCCCTTTGTCTAACCTCGCATCACCAGGCTTTCCATCTCGGAGGAAAGCCTGGTCTGTGTTCCAAAATCGCCGTGTGAACCGGTCTGGAGCGGATGGTAAAATACATCATCAATGATTTGTAGTCATCTGGCAGGAAATCACAAGGCGGAATCCAAATAATTCATAATAATAATAATAACTCCCCACAAAAGTCCCCACGATTGTAATTTTAGGGCCTACGCAATCAAATTTAATTTCCCTGTGGGACAACAAAGGTATACAGACGCTAAATAGTCTCTGGTAAGTACAGTCACATTTATATTAAAAAAATCAGCAAAACTACGCTGCATCAATGATTTTATTGGGTAGGCCCTAAAATTATGATTGCAGGAAGTATTTTGAGTACTTCTGATTCCGCCTTGTGGTTTCCTGCCTGATGACTACAAATCATTGACTACAACATTACATTCACTAAATACACTTATTTGCTAAAAATCATAAAAAATGTATTTGTTTTTTAAGAGATTTGCCCAGTTTGACCGTGACTGTTTGGTCAGAGTTGCCAACTGGAGCAGGACTTGGGTCAAGTGCTGCATTCTCTGTGTGCCTCGCAGCTGCTCTGCTCTCTGCCAGTGGAGCCATTCCCACTCCTCTCAAAGACTGGGACATCACCGCCAGGTAATGTCATTGTAGGACCATATTCGCACTCAGACAATTTTGCTCTCATGTCATACCGAGGCGAGCATGATACCCGACTGTAACGTAAAGCAAAATGGCTGCTGTGTGATGTGATATGGTCAATTGAGACCCATTCTCTATCATGTGCAATGTATGAATCAATTTATGTACAGAATACGTATATGCTCTTAATGGGGCATCATTAAAACTTGTGTGGGGTGGCTGTGGCTCAGGAGGTAGAGCAGGTTGTTCAATGATCCGTGGGTCGAATCCTGGCTCCTCCTGTCCACAAGTCGAAGTGTCCTTGGGCAAGACATTGAACCCCAATTAGCTCCTGCTCCTGAGTCCGTGAGGACACTGGCGTTGACTGTTCGCCGCTTCACCTCCCAATGTATGAATGAATGGACATTTGTAAGCGCTTTGAGTAAGCACCAGGGTTTTGTTGCCGTGCCATGCTTAGCTTTTTTTTTTAGGGGGCTAGTGAATCATGGTGTGTGTGATATGAAATGTCCAGTACCTCCCCAGTGCCTCCTTCAGTGCCACCCCAGTGTCTGCCCAGTGCCTCCCCAGTGTCCGCCAAGTGCCTCCCCAATGTCTGCCCAGTGCCTCCCCAGTGTCCCCCTGAGTGCCTCCCCAGTGTCCCACCAGTGCCTCCCCAGTGTCTCCCCAGTGTCTCCCCAGTGGCTGCAGTTTCTCCCCAGTGCCTCCCCAGTGTCCCCCCCAGTGCTTCCCTAGTGTCCCCCCAGTGTCTCCCCAGTGTCTCTCCAGTGTCCCCCAGTGCCTCCCCATGCAGTGCCTCCCCAGTGTCTCCCCAGTGTCTCCAATAGCAATACAAGAGCAATAATACAAATTAATCTTAATTTATTAATCAAATTAATTAATTAATCAATGTTCAGGTGCCCAGCACCATGCCAAAGCTTTTTCCTGCAGGAAATACTGAGCACTGTGCATAGAAAAGCTTCTTATTAAAACAACACATTCACACACATATTCATACTTAATTTTGCACATAATTTGGTTTGAGACTGAGATATATTAAGACACAATGGATATGAGATTCACTGTATTATGGGTGTTATATGTTTTCTGTGCTTTATTTATGCACTTTGTGTAAATCTAGGTGGAGTCAGGAGCATATGGAGCTAATCAACAGTTGGGCATTTCAGGGAGAGATGATCATTCATGGTAATCCTTCAGGGGTGGACAATGCTGTAGGCACATGGGGTAAGTACGGAATCGTTTTGGCTTTTTAAATATGTTATTACTAGATTTGCTATATTGCACTGATCAGAGTAATGGTCACTGAGTTACGGCCATTTATGCTGTAGTGTAAAGCCCCAACTGCCACATGTATGCAATTGAGACTATTTTCATGGCAGACGCCTGAACAGCGTTTTGCCACGTTTGGTGAGAATTAATATATATGTGACTGTTATAAGCTCTGTTCTGCAAATATGTGCTTTGGAGACATAAAAAACACTAATTGCACTACAGTAAGTTTCACATTTATTTGATGGGTTATTCCTCAAATGTGTTTTCAAGCCTCATGTAAAGCATTTTAAAAGTTAGAAGTTTGTCTACAAACACACACGCGCACACAAATTGCCTTATCTTGACTTCTTTACATCTCCACAGACACTTTGTGTACTCAGGCAGTAATGCGATCGTATTAATATATTATATTATTATACAGTTCTAATATTCACTTCCCTTCATGTAGGTGGCATGCTGAGATTCTTGTCTGGGAAGATTATACCGCTGAGCAGGTACTATTATTCTTTTGCAATTTAAATAATGAGCACAATTAAAACAATTAAGATGTAGTGGAGATCACATTTATGTATTGCATTAACAAAGCAGCAGCTTGGTAAATATTACTCTGCTGTGAGCTCAATAATCTGTATGTACACTTATTTCTAGAGTGCCATTGTTGAGAATCCTCCTCACAAACACGAAAGTCCCACGTAGCACCAAGGTACTTGTTGCTGGGGTGAAGGACAAAATGAACAAGGTATAAAATGGTTACTTCATCCTCTGTGTATTACTTCCCAACACTGTAATTAGTATAATCTCCAGTGTGTTAGCATCACAGTCATTCTAGTGCCTGATGCAGAATGCCTTCATAAAACATTTAAATTAAACTCTAGGACAGCACCCCTGTGTGCTGTTGCCGTGGTGACACCAGCAGGTGTGTGTATTTCCGCTTGAGGTGCAGATGAGCTTTAATGGTGTGGCGTCAGTGCTGTGATCACAACATTTAAAAGCACTTGTGTAGTCACTTTTTAACAATCTATACACACACATGGTTTGCTCGGTGCATACAGTTCACTTGCACACAATACCTTGTAGATCGGCATTTTTGAAAAGCCTTTTCACTTACAATGACATGCCCAAATTATTAAGGATGACAAGTTGTTAATAAACAATATTTCCCCCCTTTTCCTTCCTTGTAGTTTCCTTCTATCATGTACCCTGTGCTTGAGTCAGTGGATGCTATTTCCTGCACTTGTGAGAAAACCCTCTCAGACATGACCAGTGAACCCATCACAGGAGAACACTACAATGTTCTAGAGGTACAGAGCATGTTGACAGTATTGCCAAGATCATTTGGTGGTGAACCAATATGTTATATTAAATAACAGTAATTAAAATAAGAATCCATAATTGGTAAGATATTTTTTAGATAACTGTCTTCAACTTCAATGTGCATTTCATATTTTATATCCAAGCAATTTATTTCAACCCCCATGGAGCCACAGGTACTAACTGCAATTTCTGTAATGTCAAATTCTGTGTTTAGGAGCTTATCGACATTAACCAGCACCATCTGAATGTGATGGGTGTTGGACACACTGCCCTGGACACACTATGCAGTGTCACTCTGGCCAGAGGACTTCACAGTAAGCTGACAGGTGCTGGAGGAGGGGGGTGTGGCATAACCCTCCTAAGACCTGGTAATGTACCTTACTTGCAACTTACTTTTCACTTTTATATGAAGCAGAAACCTCATGATAACACATCTTGTAAAACATTAAATGTTTCAGGTTATGATGTGATAACGTATCATGTTAAAACGTGATAACTATCATAACTTGTTATAACAAGTGCATCATGTTATAGCCTTTCACATTTTAATAAAATATCTTGTTATAACATGACACGTTTCTTGTTATAACAAGAACCATTTCACGTTTTGTGATCTAAATAAATTACATTTTCCTGACATGGCAGCAATTCACTTATGTAAACAAGAGATTGTGACAAAATAATATCTACATTGGATCCACTGGAACACAGGTTATATTTTTACATTTCCTGAAAACGGTTGTATTAAATCCCCCTAAATAGCACCTGAATCATGTTCTTTGTTAGCACATGTTGCTTGTATCTCTGTCTATTGCAACTATTGTCAACAAACTAGTTTCAGTTGTTTAGCTAGTTTAGGCTGAAACCTTGACAGTCAAACGTGCCAATGAAAAAAACAGTAATATAGTGACATCACAATATATCGCCTCCCCTAACCCCTCCCCCTTTATCATACTTGTGTGACTTCAGTTAAGGTGTATCACCACCCACCAGGCAAACCAGGCATACATAAAGGCCCACTTCTCCCCTTTTGCAACCAGAGCTTATTTTAATGATGTTTAGGACACAATGAACACTTTCCTGGGGTGTTTATGTGTGTAATATGGCTTTTTAGATGTTTTTGTCATGACGATATGTTTATGACCAAAAACCTGTCATTAAAATGTGGTCTCACTTCCTTCCTGGACTACAAAGTCACACCTCCATGCACATCATTTTAACAAATACTGTAGACTTTTTTGGAGAAAAAAATTCCTCCTTATATAATATTAATACCTGATGATCATGTTTTAGGGTCGGAAAAAATCACGGCACTCCATCTTTAAGGAAGTAGACACAAAGGCCCTCATTTATCAACGCGGCGTATGCCCAAATTTGGGCGTAAACCGCGTTGATAAATGAGGGCCTAAGTGAGGTGATATATATATGCTAGTCTTACATTTTCAACATGATCTATTTTTAGTAAAATCCTCAAGGGCCATTTGTAACTCAGAGTAACACACATGTAACTAAATGGACCCTTAGCGTTAAATAAATGGGGAGGATTTTACTGTGTACTAGCACAGCTCTGCAGCGGTGTCTACCGTGTCCAGGTTAAGTGCTAAAATCTTTATCTTGCTACCTTATTATGTCTCAGCAGGGGACTACCAGACCTCTGGCAGGAAAGAATTCATAGCACACCCCGTATTTGTATACATCTTAAGGATTACTGAGTTGAGAGATCAGGATATTTGTTTGGCTCCAGTTGTGGCACCTCCTGCCGAGTGCCCTTCTGCTGTTAGCTAGAGGGGCTTTGCAGGTTCACGTCTCACAGCAGAGCTCACATTGTCACACCTGGCTGCGAACCACCTCTGCAAAGCTTCCAGTCACTTGCTCTGAATTGCAGTCTTTAATTCCACAGCAGTTGTAGCAAGTCCTATTAGCTTCTAGCTTGACATGAGTAATGTGATCCCTTTTTCACTTGCATGTACAATTATACCCTGACTTGACATGACTTTTTTAATTTGTAGAGACGGATTGCTTAGTTATCCAGAACACTATACAGGACCTGCAAAGCTTTGGCTTTGACTGCTGGGAAACGAGTATTGGTGGCCCTGGTGTTCAGCAGCATTCTCCTCATTCTGTGAAGGAGGAGATTTTGGAAGTTTTAAACCTTTACTGACTGAGCGCCCACAACTGGCTACAGCTGAGCAACCGAACATAATGGACTATGGACCTTTTATTAATAATGCATCAAGACCTATTTGAGATACACACAGCTTCCACAGGTAGCTGAAATGAATCATGCAACTTGTAATTATATCAATTATTTTGTCTGCCAGGTGATTATTGCTGCAGTATTAGAATGTTGTAGTTAAGATCTAATCTGATGGTTCAAATCATAATGGATACAACCTGATGTTTTCATTTTGTGGACTAGCTATCCTTCAATACTGGGAATCGTGGAATGAAAAGGATGTTATTTTATGTGCTGGAGTGATTGCTTTGGCTCTCTGTCCAGTAGATGGCATCAAAGTTACAAAAATGACTTATTTCTAGCTAGAGGCTAGAATGAGAGAGGTCGATTGATGATTGTGTTAATTAAGTCCTAAAATATTTTATTTAATTAATTAATTCATTGTAATCTTTTTACACTATAGAAACAACCTTTCTTAAGTTGACCAATCAGTCAGTTCTATATAATTCTATTAGTTATTTTATAATATGCACTGGTCTTTGAATTCAAATGGGTAAAAAGAAGATCTCATAAGAATTAAAAGGGAAAGTGGTTATTTAAAATTCCTGCCTAATGTTTCTGAGAATGTATCGTTGATCAGGAGATAAAGTAATACAATGTGATCAAATGCATTTGATGTGAAAGTCTCCCATATAAATTATTTACAAGACGCCTGTTGGCTGCTTCTAAGAAAAAAAGCTAAAATCTAGCTATAACTCAACATTTATTCATTAAAGTCTAAATCAAATATGTAACAGTGGGGTATAGTAATATTGCATGTCCAATGTCTGTTTTTTGCAAATCTTGCCAGGTTTCACTTCATAATTACATGATGTACATTTGTATTCGTTTTTGATTTGATAAAGAAGCGCACATGTGTGTGTGTGTGTGTGGGCGGGCATCTGTGGATTCTCTGGATCCTCAGGATTACCTCCACTTTATTGTGGATCAACAGCAACCAGCGTCCTTTTGTGAGTCACTCTTACATTTGTGCTGACTGACGCACACACACACACACAGACTTTTTGTCTCATCCCTCTAATCATGACAAAATATTCTGCGACTGCTGTGGAAGCAGAATATCAACTTACTGTAGAATAGCCCTGATTTAGGAAAAAGGTCATTTTGGGATTTATGAGTTTTGAATTTCCATTCGTCGCACTGCTCAATCTTCATGTAAAATAAATGTGTATGTGTGTGTGTGTGTGTGTGTGTGTGTGTGTGTGTGTGTGTGTGTGTATGTATATATATATATATATATATATATATATATATATACACACACACACACATACACATTTCTTTTACATGAAGATTGAGCAGTGCGACTCTGGCACTGTGTGAATAAACGGACATTTGTCACCCTGCCTGCCTTTCCGCCTGGTGCCCCCTCTGTCCTCCTGAATTGTGTCATCTTCATGTCAGGGCAGCCCCCTGTCAGTGCACGGCACAGTTGCCCCTAACCCCTGCTGGAATTTAATTACCACTGCGCTTTTCAATTGAAATGGCATTGACGAGGGGTGGGTGTGGGGGGTGGGGACAAGAGCTAGGGAGACGGCAGCGCTAGTTTCATTTGAAGCCCCTCTCTTTCTTTTCCCTCTCATTCTCTCTCGCTCCCTTTTACCCCTGCAAGGCACAGATGGTATTTTTTTTTATCAATGTCAGCGCCAGCTTCTTTCTGCTCTGATGAATAGATTCTAAGGAGGCCCTGACATTATTTCAGATAACAGAGGGAGCGAGGAAAGGGGGTCAAGGATAGAGAGAGAATGTCAGAACTGGAGAGATGAAATGAAAACAGTATGCAAACCTCAAAGAGTTGTCCCCAGGAGGGAGGGAAGACTTACAAATCATTTATCGTTTTGTGGGTGTGTGCTGTGCACGCTTTTGTTTTGTCTGGATGAATCATCCTAATTCTTTTTGGGGGTTGTTTCTTTCAGCTTTCGACCGTGTAGAGTGTAGACTGTAGAGACCAAGAGAGAGTGGGAGTGACATACAGCAGATAGATCGGCTGGTCAGGAATCGAACCGGGGACTCATTCTCAGGCATTAGAGTCCATGTGGTATGTGCCCTAACAGTTTTACACAAGGGTCGCCCTGTGTAATTCATTTTGTAATGAAATGTCAGGAGCCATTCACTTTGACCACAGAATTAGCCCTGACTGACCATATCACTCTGCTGTTAATAAGCATTATTAACAGGGTTTCACCCTATGATCCCACCCGGCCTATTTTTGAGGGACGCTAGGTACATCTGTCTTTGTGTGTCCTGCCCTCATGTCATGTGTGTGGCCAAGTCTATGGACTTTCTTTTGACATTTTGTTCCGTACAAACTTTCAGGCCAAGTCGATGGCAAATGAAGTCACGTGACGTTTTTGTGTGATGTCATAATAAAAGGCCCCACTCACTTCACACAAGTGTGATTCTTTTAGTTAAGTCTGGGCATTACAATGCGTGGCCTATATGCTGTCTCTGTGTAAAAATGTATTCATGTGCATTCAGTTGGCTGTGTGTCATGCATACAATGCATTGAGATGCATGTCTCGGCGAAGAGGTATGTTGACATGATTAAAGGGAAATGTGCTCCATGGGGAAGCTCTGTGTCACAGGGACAATGAACCTACACTCCTATAGTCTGTTCAAGGCCCCAGACAGCCATTGACAAGGGCAATATCAACCTCTGGAGCCCCTGCTGGGTCTAGCTTGCAACTCTCAGTGATGATGGGCTGTGTGACCCTCCTGGGGGGAGTATGCCCTTTAGGTAAGTAGGGGGTGGCTGGCAGTGTTGGTAACAGGGGTCTGCTGACCCCATTAAGGCAGCGGGATGTAGAGGAATCTGTCATAGAACTCAGAGCTGAAACATCACCCTGTTTTTTTAACCCCACCACTTTGTAGACGTGCAGACTTTTTCTAATGCTGAGAAAGAATGGGGCACACCCTTATATATTAACAATCAGTTGGAATAGATGTCGGCCATGTTGGCTCAGCTGATTTGACTGACTGAATTAATAGGATATTTTCGCTCTAGGGGGACTACTCATGATTCATGTCTGTCAAACTGGTCCATGGTGTCCAGACCTTATGCACCAGTGTTATTGTAAACATAGAGCTTTGAAACACATTACACCAGTAGCGTGACTGTAGTTCACATCCCATTTTCCATCGTGGAATTGTATCATGTCATTGTATCGATCGTGTAATTGATTCAGTGAAGTAGAGGGCACCTGCACGGCAGTATGTCATCCCTTAGTGCCGGGAGCTCTCTTGTTTAATTGCAGGCTAAGGCCCTGGTTTTCTTCTTGCCTTTGAAAAGCCTCATTGATTTTTATACCACCCTTCATCCTTGCTCTGCTCCGTTTTAAGAGCAAATCCCTTATGCCGAAGTTGCTCGGAATGTAAAAGCATGAAATCTGTCAGCGCTTTTCACAGGGTTTCCAGGTGCAATCCAGACACGTTGACATTGAAATGTAAAAAATCTGTCTTCTTGTGCGCTTAAAAAAAAAGAAGGAAGAGGAAGCACTTTATTCCTCGTCTGTCCCTCAGATGGGAAGGCTCAAGGCCAGTTAATGATAGGCTGTGCTTAAACACACACACACACACACACACACACACACACACACACACGTATCCAGGAGGTCTAAAGTTCAATCCCTTTCTGGAGCAACTCGTTTCTGCTTTGCTAACCAAATTCTCTGAGTCAGAGATTACAGTTTACAAGAGTCTGCCCCCCCCCCCCTGTTCTGGATGTAGCTACGAGTCTTCTATTAGAAACACATTTATAATTCGTTGCATTTAGTAATCTCAAGCCAGTAATCCAAAAATGAATATTCATTCTTTAGTCACACTACTACAAACCATAGTGTGTTACCATATTTAGTTACATTTGGCATAAAGAACAAATATATATATATAATTTGCATTAATTTGAAATACAACTCATCTAATGTTCATATAAGCTCTGAAACAGAAATAGGCTCTCATTTCCCGGAGTTGGAAGCCAAGAATTCAATGTTCTCAAGCCTTATTTACTTGGTTGTGTGTCACACACAGAAAATGGCAGATCTACAAGCTCAGAACGTGTCACAATGCAACAAGCTGTGAGCTTGTAGTTTGGCTGTTTTAGGTGCGCCATGCCACACCACAAAGTATAAATCAGGCATCAGAGACTCAGAGGAAGAATGTTATCACATGTCAAAGTGTGATTGACGGGCCATTAAAGTGTCACCCAGTTGTACTTAAAACCATAGCTTTTAGGTTGATAAATAATGACACAAAACTGTTGGTTGGTTGGATGTTGGTTTGTCTGTCTATCCGTCCTACCTAACCGCTATTCTGTCTATCTCTGTACCTTTTCCTCTCCACTACTGCATGTTTAGACCACTGCACTCATGTAATTACAATGGGACAGGTAGGAGTGTTCATATTTCATCTGCTGCATTCACGATAACATCTAATAATCTGAAAGCGTTGCAAAATTGGTATCTCTTTGCTCATGCATTATGAATGAGTCACTGATTGCTTCTTTGCATAGATTAGCAATCATTTCCCAGAAACCTTTCATATAAAAATGTGCCAGGAGGGTTCTATCTCTCTTTCTGAAGACTTGAGGTGACACATCCCACCGCTTTTAAGATATGACAGATCAGGTGATACCGCTTCTCTCCCTGCTCTTCTGCACCCTCTCTTGCTCTCTGATTTATTTCTCTATGCATATCATCACCGGGGGAATAAGTGTAATTTTCAGCCCACTTTTCCACTGATTGCTCACTTAGTGAATTTATTCAGCATCTGCAGTGTTATTGTGTCTGGATCTGAGTGGCCAAGTACCACTGAGATCCTCCGGTATCAAAGTAAACATTTGCCTACATTAGAAAGGCACAGGGAGAAGCAATGCTCTTTTCAAAACTCTGGATTTTTCTCTCCCTTAGATAGCTTGCAATGACCTCCATTTCCCTCAGCTTGTAGCCACAGATTGGCATAAAGCATAAAGGACTTGTATGCAGGTCTAGTGGTTAGGAAAATAGAATGGTGAATGGTCAGGTCGTGGTGTAAACTCCCAGGTGAGGTTCATGCACTGCGTTCATTTCCTGTCAGGCAAATAGCTTGTTTGACAAGTTGACCACTGGTTAACCAGTTAAATGTCAAGTCCATTCTATAGGGAAACTTGAAAATGTTTGCATGAAATATTTGTTTCTCCTTTAGTTAACCAGGAAGTCCCATTGGGATTCAGCATCTCTTTTACAAGGGAGACCCAACAAGACAAAATCAGGGATAAAGAATGACTGGACATCACACAAAACACAGGCCTACAGCAAGCTACATAAGGGCAGGCTAGGGGTGTTAGCGTTTCCTGGTTCATTCTAGTTCTTGTCAGTTTGTTCATGTGCCCGATAGTATGCAGAAAGAAGCTTTTTAGTAGTCTGTTGCCAGTGGCTCTGAGACTGCGTAACCGTTTTCTAAGCGGCAACATCTCAAACATAGATGGATATTGGAAGGATGTTAATCCTTCAGTGAATATTTTAAGCCCCACTAGTGAGAGAGCGGGGCTCTTGGCTATGTTGGTCAGTTCACTTTGGTCCATAGTCGGTCGCTAAATTCACCTTGCTCCTGCTGGGTGTAAGGAGCAGCATGGCCTCTAGGCGTTGCTAGTGGGGCTTTAGACTCTAGGCTGTTAATGTCCAATAACCACCTGCATGAAAGTTCTGGCACTTAAGACCATTCCATTACACATACAATACATAATACACATATATATATATAGACAACAAAAGGGGGTGTTCGCTCATAAAGTGTTAAGTGTTAAGTTTATATGACATTTGTTATTATTTTGTCTGACTTGATTTGCTAAACACTGAAAAGTGAAAGTTTAAACTGTAAAGAAGCGGCACAGTGAGTCATTGCGTTCAATCACTAAATAGTAGTTGACACCTGCATGTACATGTACAGATCTGTATAGTACATGTGAATGTGGCGGGCACATGCACGTGTGCCTGCTCTGTATCTTCCATTCTAACCCTTAGCCTTTGCCCCCTCCCCCAGATGGGCAGGCTCTCAGCCAAGGCCCTGTGGAGGTTAGTGCCCTCTGCCTGACAGCCTGTCACTGTGCTATGGTGGCGTTTTTTTTTCTTTCTGCAGGAGATGGTGTCTGATTGGGAGCAGTGTGTGAATAGCCCTGTCACACTCGATAAGCCAGCAAGACGACCTGTGACGGGGACATATGGCATGTTTGACAGGGAGAGAGGGTGCGAATGGCACTGAATGATAAAATGGTGTTTTTCCCCCTTCGGCAATGTCATGCTTTCAGGCAAGCGTGTGGACCATCGCTCAGTCAAGCGACTGACTCCGGCCTCCTTGTGACATCTCCTTCAAGGTCCCAAGTTTCTCTGCCTCGCGCCTGGCCAATTCTGACTGCAATCCTGCTGCTTACAGCCGCTCCGTTAGCCTGTCGATGTGTGAAACATAATTGGATATCAGTTTAGTTTAGCAATGTAGACTGGGAAATATATCCTCTGAGTGTGTTTGTCAGAGTTCCTTGTAAAGCTCTCTGGGACTGCAGCCCTTCACCTCCACTCTTCTCTGCCTGTCGCATGCCTCACAGTGTTGATTAATCCACACACATGCCTTCCCATTAGAAAACACTAATTGGCTGGGCTAACACTTGTCCAGAACTGGATCCATTGTAAAAGGGAACAGCATGTATACATGAGAGAAAGAAAAGGGAAAAGGCGAGAAATGGGTTAGAATGTCTGTGTGCAGGGCATATTATTGAGTTCAGCTGCATGCCCCTCATTCTTGCTGTCACCTGGGTCTTGACTTTTTGTGGCACAGCCTCAACTCCTGTCCTGTCAGGTGTCACATAGTCTGTGTCTGTGGCCATGACAGACATCCCAGGTGTCAAACTCAGGCTTCAGCGCACCGTCAGGCACCTCCGGTCTGGTCCCCAGTGACTTGCGGTCAGAAAGACTGCATAGTCCAACAACCCACCACCATGACCACACACACACACACACACACACACACACACACATGCACACACACACACACACACGCACACACACGCATACCTACACACACGCATACCCCAAACCCCTGCATGGCTCCCTGGGGATTGAGTTTACTGTCTGTGCATTGTGCCTCTACTTTCAAGCTGCCACTGGCCGCTAGTTTCTTCAGTCACTTATTCATAATTCTGCCAACACGTTTTTCACTAATGTCATGACAGCTACTACTATCGTTATTTCTGCTGCTGCTACATCTACTACAGTAGTACAGTACATTCCTTAGGCGGTGGGGACAAGTCTGAAATTTCACCACAAGCTGCAAGATATGCATTTTAATAGACTAGGATATATATTTATATATATATTTTTGCCTTTTATTGATAGATTTACAGTAGTTTTGACAGCAAATGGGGAGAGAGATTGAGGAGGGGGGGGTGTGACATGTGGCAAAGGTCGTCGGGATCAGGACTCAAACCCACGACACGCCGTCAGGGCCTAGGTGCCTTAACCGCTTGACCACGGCCCAGGCCAGACTAGGATATTTTTAAAGTAATACACAGTATAACTGTGGTTATGTGTGGTGAATTTTGTGGTTTTCACTATAGAATGTGGCAGTACAACTATTCCCTGTCAGCACTCTCAGCTTGACACTCCTTCATTGTTGCTTTACTTAGCAGTTCAGTTTATTACATTGACAAACATAAAGGGAAAATATAGCTGCAAGCAACGATAAGGCGGGACCAAGCCGGAAGGCAATAAGCAATAAGAACAATATGCACAATAAGCCATAGAAACATGGAAGACTGAACTTGAGAAAAAGAAGACCATGTAATTGTGTTCTTGAAGACTCATAGGCTGAGTTGTCGGTACCCGGATTTGAACCCATGACTTTGTGGTCCAAAAGCAAGAGCTCTAATGAATGAACTATCTGAACACTATCACTTGTTTCATTGTAAACAGCAATGTCATTCAGTGTTTTTGATAACAAGTATGTGTGTCCTGGTTTTTGGGATCATTGTCCAATACTACAGTGTGTTCCTTGTTCATGTTTTCACGTACAAACTTCTCTTCAACAGGGATTTCAGATAATGGTCCATAGATTGTATGTAGAATGTTTCACACAAGTTGCTGAAATATTCATGCAGAATATTTGGCTGTTCAAAGGTTTCATTTTCAAAAGATTGCTATAGCGCCCTAGCCTGGTGTAACCACTCCCCCTGCTGGACAACATTTGCATTCTGCCAGAAGGGTGAGTCCGGAGCGATATGCGGCTGTATGGGGCCGCTAGAGGCGGGATCAATGCGAGACTTATGACATATTGAAGCGGTGCCACAGTGCAAATGTAAACTCAACCTAATAAGACTACAACTCGAAATTATTATAGATTTTTGTCCCGCTGCTTCCGGGTTCATCATTTCTGCTTGAGAGAGCCCAGATGCAGGCAGGAGGAGGGAACTTGTAAACTCAATACTGCCACAATCTGGCAGAGTCAGGTTAATAGCGCCCCCCTTTGGCCAATTGTAGTACGTTTGGTTTCAGTGCTATTTGGCATGCCCCTCTACCATACTGTAAAGTCTCATAAGCATATGCATGACACTGCATACAGTACTGTATGTATTAGGGGCAGATTTTTTGATTGATTGAAATCTTTATTAACAGTTTGCAGAATTACAGTACATTTCAAGCACAAACTCAATACAAAGACTGTTAACTGTGAGTGGACGACCCAATTAAGCCTTACACTTGTTTACAACAGGGTCCACATTGTTCAATTCATCAAAACATTTAGAGACAAACAAATAGACACTTCTATGTAGTTAAAGAACAGAACAGGAATTCATCATATAGGAAGCGAAAAGGGAAAAAAAGTATATATACAGTGAGGGGAACAGGGGGATAAAAGAAAAGAAAACGAAAGACAGAGTGTAGGGCGCCTGCACACAACACCATGCGTTGATGCCATGTGTGCATATGTGCAGGCACCCAACACCACGTCCATACAAAAACATAGTACAATCCATAGTACAAAGACAGAGTGTAGGGCGCCTGCACACAACACCATGCGTTGATGCCATGTGTGCATATGTGCAGGCACCCAACACCACGTCCATACAAAAACATAGTACAATCCAGATACAAATTCAGCTTTTACAGAGGCCAGTTTCGAATTGCAGCCATCCGTAGGTGCCCTTTGAGAGCAGTTTTGAAGGAGCCAAGGGATTCACATGTCTTAATGACTGTTGGTAGGGCGTTCCACATTTTGGTCGCATAGGAGCGAAAATAATTTAGTCCCTTGTTTGTGCCGAATCTGGGTTGTACATGGTTTGTTGCACTCCCTCTGGTGTTGTGGGTGTGGACTTCGTTTACATTAAGGAAGTATTTAGACAGGTACATGGGTATCTTGGTGGTGTATCTAATCTTGTGGACCAGACCCATTGCAAGATGCTGTACTCTGTCGTCGACCCTAAGCCATCCCAGCCTGTCAAAGTGGGCAGGGGTGAGGTGGGTTCGGGGGGTGAGGCCAAGTAGGAGCCTGACCAGTTTGTTTTGGGAGGTCTGGAGCCTTGTTTTAAGGGCCTTTGAGGTGCTGTGGTACCAGGAGGTGGATGCATAGTCAAAGAAACCTTGTACAAGGGCTCCTGTTAAGGTCTTCAAGGTGTTTTTGTCGACCAGTGAGGAGATCCTGTAGAGGAATCAGAAGAAGGAAGCAGAAGAAGTCCGTATAGGCCCAAAGTAGAAGTTATCGTGCATTTTGATCAAATATCTTGGGAGGAGATAGATATTAACTGTTTTTCACATAATTCAAAATGGCGGGTGATCTAAAGGTCAGAGGTCAAAAGTTAGAGCACGAAAGTTCTTCGTCATGAGGAGACTCATATATGTATCGACATTTTTTTGCAGACTGTAATACGGTTCATGAGCTTCAATTGAGTGCTATAGCGCCACCCTTTGGCCAATGGCCGTGGGCTTCTCATAGTCACCGTTTGGCATGGCCCTCTACCATATTGCTATCGTTTTGCGAAAACCGACTGCACGGTTCATGCAGAACTGCTATTTTTGGCGGGACGTTTTACTTGGTCCCTTAATAAGGGTGAAAAGTGTCTGTTTCATTCACGGGTGTGAGATTATTGCTTTATAATGTTTGCACTTATCTGTGCATTTGAAAACTTCTCTCAGACAGTTTCACTCATGCTCATTGTCCTTGCATAACTGCCCTT
Source organism: Protomyctophum bolini (assembly GCF_963924005.1). NCBI lineage: Eukaryota > Metazoa > Chordata > Actinopteri > Myctophiformes > Myctophidae > Protomyctophum > Protomyctophum bolini. Next base: position 25,191,820 of record NC_137867.1, on the reverse strand, counting down.
GGCATCTCTAGCTGCTTTTCAATGAGTGTCTTCACTAGACTAGACTACCACCTACAATTAGCCCTAGCCATGACAGCTATTCGAAACAGCCAATAGGCTATTTAGAAGTTGTAACATTATT